>NW_028122148.1:0-56000 GCF_965194805.1 Balaenoptera borealis | reverse complement strand
AAGCCTATTCTAAAGTCCTGCAGTGTAACAGGAAAATCTGTGATTTTGTTCCAGTAGGAATGCAAGCCTCCTTTCTCCTGTAGGTATGGGGTCCTTGGGTAAGAGTCCCTAGAAGGAAGGCGAAGCAGATTGTGTTTCTTAGTGTAGCTCCAAAGAGGGCAATGAGGCAGACTTCCATGGCATGTAGGACGTGAGAGAACAGAATTCGTGGAGCTGTTGGAGCACTGAGGACATCTAGCTTTTCAAAGGAAGGGTGCAGTGTGTTGCCCTACCCTCTGAATACATAGACTGACTGCGAAAGACTACTGAGCCTGGATGTTTCTTAGAAAGGCAGAGGAGCCTGCTGGTACTCACTGTATTTGTAGGCAAAAGTGTGCCTACAGGAGGCTGATACGTGTCTAGAAAAGTGAAGAAACGTTAAAGTAAAGCAGAACTGCGAGTACGACCTAATGGAAACTGCTAAGCGCTTTCCCTTCAACAGGGCTTGTCAGGCCTTAGCTTGAGGCAAGGACTCACGTCAAGTTTCCCTGTAGCTCTAGAGCGAGACAGGAGGAGCTCCCACCCAGGCTATCGAAGCACCGTGTTTCCTTAGAGAAAACTGCTTTTCTTTCCAGAGGGCTGCCTACAGTAACTAGAGGCCAGTCAAAAACAGTGTTATTTAGGTATCTTCAGTGCAGCATGGATAAAGCTTTTAAAATGGGAAAGTAAGGTTTGTGCAATCAGGTCTTCCTTTCCGGTGACCATGCTATCGAAACCCTTCTGATTACTAACAAGTCAAAAGAGACTCTCGCTACACCATGGTCCCTTGCGGAATCAACTTTTCTTCACAGGGTGTTCTGCATGTAGCGAACTTTCTCATCCTTGGAACGCTCTATGTAACCCTTCGGGCCTAAGCCTATTCGAAAGTCCTGTAGGGTAACAGGAAAAACTTTGCATTGGTTCCTGTAGGAATGCAAGCCTCCTTTCTCCTGTAGGTATGGGATCCTTGGGTAAGAGTTCCTAGAGGAAGGCGAAGCAGATTGTGTTTCTTAGTGTAGCTCCAATGAGGGCAATGAGGCAGACTTCCATGGCATGTAGGATGTGAGAGAACAGAATTCGTGGAGCTGTTGGAGCACTGAGGACATCTAGCTTTTCAAAGGAAGGGTGCAGTGTGTTGCCCTACCCTCTGAATACATAGACTGACTGGGAAAGATTACTGAGCCTGGATGTTTCTTAGAAAGGCAGAGGAGCCTGCTGGTACTCACTGTATTTGTAGGGAAAAGAGTGCCTACACGAGGGTGCCTAGTGTTTGGAAAAGTGAAGAAACGTTAAAGAAAAGCAGAACTGCGAGTACGACCTAATGGAAACTGCTAAGCGCTTTCGCTTCACCAGGGCTTTTCAGGCCTTAGCTTGAGGCAAGGACTCACGTCAAATTTCCCTGTAGCTCTAGAGCATGAATGGAGGAGCTCCCACACATGCTATGGAAGCACCGTGTTTCCTTAGAGAAAACTCCATTTCTCTCCAGAGGGCTGCCCACAGTGACTAGAGGCCAGTCAAAAACAGTGTTATTTAGGTATCTTCAGTGCAGCACGCATAGAACCTTTAAAATGGGAGAGCAAGGTTTGTGGCATCAGGTGTTTTTTCTGGTGAACATGCAGCCGAACACGTTCTGATTTCTCACAAGTCAAAAGGACCCTAGCTACACCCTGGTCCCTTGCTGAAACAAGTTTTCTTCACAGGGTGTTCTTCATGTATCAAACTCCCTCGTCCTTGGAACGTTCTATGTATGCTATCGGGCTTAAGCCAATTCTAAATTCCTGCAGTGTAACAGGAAAGACTATGCTTTGGTTCCACTAGGAATGCAAGGCTCCTTTCTCCTATAGGTATGGGGTCCTTGGGTAAGAGTTCCTAGAGGAGGGCGAAGCAGATTGTGTTTCTTAGTGTAGCTCCAATGAGGGCAATGAGGCAGACTTCCATGGCATGTAGGACTTTAGAGAACAGAATCCGTGGAGCTGTTGGAGCGCTGAGGACATCTAGCTTTCCCAAGGAAGGGTGCAGTGTGTTGCCCTACCCTCTGAATACATAGACTGACTGGGAAAGACTACTGAGCCTGGATGTTTCTTAGAAAGGCAGAGGAGCCTGCTGGTACTCACTGTATTTGTAGGCAAAAGTGTGCCTACAGGAGGCTGATACGTGTCTAGAAAAGTGAAGAAACGTTAAAGTAAAGCAGAACTGCGAGTACGACCTAATGGAAACTGCTAAGCGCTTTCCCTTCAACAGGGCTTGTCAGGCCTTAGCTTGAGGCAAGGACTCACGTCAAGTTTCCCTGTAGCTCTAGAGCGAGACAGGAGGAGCTCCCACCCAGGCTATCGAAGCACCGTGTTTCCTTAGAGAAAACTGCTTTTCTTTCCAGAGGGCTGCCTACAGTAACTAGAGGCCAGTCAAAATCAGTGTTATTTAGGTATCTTCAGTGCAGCATGGATAAAGCTTTTAAAATGGGAAAGTAAGGTTTGTGCAATCAGGTCTTCCTTTCCGGTGACCATGCTATCGAAACCCTTCTGATTTCTAACAAGTCAAAAGAGACTCTCGCTACACCATGGTCCCTTGCGGAATCAACTTTTCTTCACGGGGTGTTCTGCATGTAGCGAACTCTCTCATCCTTGGAACGCTCTATGTAACCCTTCGGGCCTAAGCCTATTCGAAAGTCCTGCAGGGTAACAGGAAAAACATTGCATTGGTTCCTGTAGGAATGCAAGCCTCCTTTCTCCTGTAGGTATGGGATCCTTGGGTAAGAGTTCCTAGAAGGAAGGCGAAGCAGATTGTGTTTCTTAGTGTAGCTCCAATGAGGGCAATGAGGCAGACTTCCATGGGTTGTAGGACGTGAGAGAACAGAATCCCTGGAACTGTTGAAGAGCTGAGTCCATCTAACTTCCTAAGGAAGGGGACAGCGAGTTGCCCTACACTCTGAACACATAGAGTGACTGGGAAAGGCTTCTAGGTCTGGATGTTTCTTAGAAGGGCAAAGGAGACTGCTGGTACTCACTGTATTTGTAGGAAAAAGAGTGCCTACACGAGGCTGCCTAGTGTCTGGAAAAGTGAAAAACCTTAAAGTAAAGCAGAACTGCGAATACGACCTAATGGAAACTGCTACATGCTTTCGCTTCAGCAGGGCTTTTCAGGCTTTAGCTTGAGGCAAGGACTCTCGTCAAATTTCCCTGTAGCTCTAGAGCATGAATGGAGGAGCTCCCACACATGCTATGGAAGCACCGTGTTTCCTTAGAGAAAACTCCATTTCTCTCCAGAGGGCTGCCCACAGTGACTAGAGGCCAGTCAAAAACAGTGTTATTTAGGTATCTTCAGTGCAGCACGCATAGAGCTTTTAAAATGGGAGAGCAAGGTTTGTGGCATCAGGTGTTTTTTCTGGTGAACATGCAGCCGAACACGTTCTGATTTCTCACAAGTCAAAAGGACCCTAGCTACACCCTGGTCCCTTGCTGAAACAAGTTTTCTTCACAGGGTGTTCTTCATGTATCGAACTCCCTCGTCCTTGGAACGTTCTATGTATGCTATCGGGCTTAAGCCAATTCTAAATTCCTGCAGTGTAACAGGAAAAACTATGCTTTGGTTCCACTAGGAATGCAAGGCTCCTTTCTCCTATAGGTATGGGGTCCTTGGGTAAGAGTTCCTAGAGGAGGGCGAAGCAGATTGTGTTTCTTAGTGTAGCTCCAATGAGGGCAATGAGGCAGACTTCCATGGCATGTAGGACTTTAGAGAACAGAATCCGTGGAGCTGTTGGAGCGCTGAGGACATGTAGCTTTCCCAAGGAAGGGTGCAGTGTGTTGCCCTACCCTCTGAATACATAGACTGACTGGGAAAGACTACTGAGCCTGGATGTTTCTTAGAAAGGCAGAGGAGCCTGCTGGTACTCACTGTATTTGTAGGCAAAAGTGTGCCTACAGGAGGCTGATACGTGTCTAGAAAAGTGAAGAAACGTTAAAGTAAAGCAGAACTGCGAGTACGACCTAATGGAAACTGCTAAGCGCTTTCCCTTCAACAGGGCTTGTCAGGCCTTAGCTTGAGGCAAGGACTCACGTCAAGTTTCCCTGTAGCTCTAGAGCGAGACAGGAGGAGCTCCCACCCAGGCTATCGAAGCACCGTGTTTCCTTAGAGAAAACTGCTTTTCTTTCCAGAGGGCTGCCTACAGTAACTAGAGGCCAGTCAAAAACAGTGTTATTTAGGTATCTTCAGTGCAGCATGGATAAAGCTTTTAAAATGGGAAAGTAAGGTTTGTGCAATCAGGTCTTCCTTTCCGGTGACCATGCTATCGAAACCCTTCTGATTTCTAACAAGTCAAAAGAGACTCTCGCTACACCATGGTCCCTTGCGGAATCAACTTTTCTTCACGGGGTGTTCTGCATGTAGCGAACTCTCTCATCCTTGGAACGCTCTATGTAACCCTTCGGGCCTAAGCCTATTCGAAAGTCCTGCAGGGTAACAGGAAAAACTTTGCATTGGTTCCTGTAGGAATGCAAGCCTCCTTTCTCCTGTAGGTATGGGATCCTTGGGTAAGAGTTCCTAGAGGAAGGCGAAGCAGATTGTGTTTCTTAGTGTAGCTCCAATGAGGGCAATGAGGCAGACTTCCATGGCATGTAGGATGTGAGAGAACAGAATTCGTGGAGCTGTTGGAGCACTGAGGACATCTAGCTTTTCAAAGGAAGGGTGCAGTGTGTTGCCCTACCCTCTGAATACATAGACTGACTGGGAAAGATTACTGAGCCTGGATGTTTCTTAGAAAGGCAGAGGAGCCTGCTGGTACTCACTGTATTTGTAGGGAAAAGAGTGCCTACACGAGGGTGCCTAGTGTTTGGAAAAGTGAAGAAACGTTAAAGAAAAGCAGAACTGCGAGTACGACCTAATGGAAACTGCTAAGCGCTTTCGCTTCACCAGGGCTTTTCAGGCCTTAGCTTGAGGCAAGGACTCACGTCAAATTTCCCTGTAGCTCTAGAGCATGAATGGAGGAGCTCCCACACATGCTATGGAAGCACCGTGTTTCCTTAGAGAAAACTCCATTTCTCTCCAGAGGGCTGCCCACAGTGACTAGAGGCCAGTCAAAAACAGTGTTATTTAGGTATCTTCAGTGCAGCACGCATAGAACCTTTAAAATGGGAGAGCAAGGTTTGTGGCATCAGGTGTTTTTTCTGGTGAACATGCAGCCGAACACGTTCTGATTTCTCACAAGTCAAAAGGACCCTAGCTACACCCTGGTCCCTTGCTGAAACAAGTTTTCTTCACAGGGTGTTCTTCATGTATCAAACTCCCTCGTCCTTGGAACGTTCTATGTATGCTATCGGGCTTAAGCCAATTCTAAATTCCTGCAGTGTAACAGGAAAGACTATGCTTTGGTTCCACTAGGAATGCAAGGCTCCTTTCTCCTATAGGTATGGGGTCCTTGGGTAAGAGTTCCTAGAGGAGGGCGAAGCAGATTGTGTTTCTTAGTGTAGCTCCAATGAGGGCAATGAGGCAGACTTCCATGGCATGTAGGACTTTAGAGAACAGAATCCGTGGAGCTGTTGGAGCGCTGAGGACATCTAGCTTTCCCAAGGAAGGGTGCAGTGTGTTGCCCTACCCTCTGAATACATAGACTGACTGGGAAAGACTACTGAGCCTGGATGTTTCTTAGAAAGGCAGAGGAGCCTGCTGGTACTCACTGTATTTGTAGGCAAAAGTGTGCCTACAGGAGGCTGATACGTGTCTAGAAAAGTGAAGAAACGTTAAAGTAAAGCAGAACTGCGAGTACGACCTAATGGAAACTGCTAAGCGCTTTCCCTTCAACAGGGCTTGTCAGGCCTTAGCTTGAGGCAAGGACTCACGTCAAGTTTCCCTGTAGCTCTAGAGCGAGACAGGAGGAGCTCCCACCCAGGCTATCGAAGCACCGTGTTTCCTTAGAGAAAACTGCTTTTCTTTCCAGAGGGCTGCCTACAGTAACTAGAGGCCGGTCAAAATCAGTGTTATTTAGGTATCTTCAGTGCAGCATGGATAAAGCTTTTAAAATGGGAAAGTAAGGTTTGTGCAATCAGGTCTTCCTTTCCGGTGACCATGCTATCGAAACCCTTCTGATTTCTAACAAGTCAAAAGAGACTCTCGCTACACCATGGTCCCTTGCGGAATCAACTTTTCTTCACGGGGTGTTCTGCATGTAGCGAACTCTCTCATCCTTGGAACGCTCTATGTAACCCTTCGGGCCTAAGCCTATTCGAAAGTCCTGCAGGGTAACAGGAAAAACATTGCATTGGTTCCTGTAGGAATGCAAGCCTCCTTTCTCCTGTAGGTATGGGATCCTTGGGTAAGAGTTCCTAGAAGGAAGGCGAAGCAGATTGTGTTTCTTAGTGTAGCTCCAATGAGGGCAATGAGGCAGACTTCCATGGGTTGTAGGACGTGAGAGAACAGAATCCCTGGAACTGTTGAAGAGCTGAGTCCATCTAACTTCCTAAGGAAGGGGACAGCGAGTTGCCCTACACTCTGAACACATAGAGTGACTGGGAAAGGCTTCTAGGTCTGGATGTTTCTTAGAAGGGCAAAGGAGACTGCTGGTACTCACTGTATTTGTAGGAAAAAGAGTGCCTACACGAGGCTGCCTAGTGTCTGGAAAAGTGAAAAACCTTAAAGTAAAGCAGAACTGCGAATACGACCTAATGGAAACTGCTACATGCTTTCGCTTCAGCAGGGCTTTTCAGGCTTTAGCTTGAGGCAAGGACTCTCGTCAAATTTCCCTGTAGCTCTAGAGCATGAATGGAGGAGCTCCCACACATGCTATGGAAGCACCGTGTTTCCTTAGAGAAAACTCCATTTCTCTCCAGAGGGCTGCCCACAGTGACTAGAGGCCAGTCAAAAACAGTGTTATTTAGGTATCTTCAGTGCAGCACGCATAGAGCTTTTAAAATGGGAGAGCAAGGTTTGTGGCATCAGGTGTTTTTTCTGGTGAACATGCAGCCGAACACGTTCTGATTTCTCACAAGTCAAAAGGACCCTAGCTACACCCTGGTCCCTTGCTGAAACAAGTTTTCTTCACAGGGTGTTCTTCATGTATCGAACTCCCTCGTCCTTGGAACGTTCTATGTATGCTATCGGGCTTAAGCCAATTCTAAATTCCTGCAGTGTAACAGGAAAAACTATGCTTTGGTTCCACTAGGAATGCAAGGCTCCTTTCTCCTATAGGTATGGGGTCCTTGGGTAAGAGTTCCTAGAGGAGGGCGAAGCAGATTGTGTTTCTTAGTGTAGCTCCAATGAGGGCAATGAGGCAGACTTCCATGGCATGTAGGACTTTAGAGAACAGAATCCGTGGAGCTGTTGGAGCGCTGAGGACATGTAGCTTTCCCAAGGAAGGGTGCAGTGTGTTGCCCTACCCTCTGAATACATAGACTGACTGGGAAAGACTACTGAGCCTGGATGTTTCTTAGAAAGGCAGAGGAGCCTGCTGGTACTCACTGTATTTGTAGGCAAAAGTGTGCCTACAGGAGGCTGATACGTGTCTAGAAAAGTGAAGAAACGTTAAAGTAAAGCAGAACTGCGAGTACGACCTAATGGAAACTGCTAAGCGCTTTCCCTTCAACAGGGCTTGTCAGGCCTTAGCTTGAGGCAAGGACTCACGTCAAGTTTCCCTGTAGCTCTAGAGCGAGACAGGAGGAGCTCCCACCCAGGCTATCGAAGCACCGTGTTTCCTTAGAGAAAACTGCTTTTCTTTCCAGAGGGCTGCCTACAGTAACTAGAGGCCAGTCAAAAACAGTGTTATTTAGGTATCTTCAGTGCAGCATGGATAAAGCTTTTAAAATGGGAAAGTAAGGTTTGTGCAATCAGGTCTTCCTTTCCGGTGACCATGCTATCGAAACCCTTCTGATTTCTAACAAGTCAAAAGAGACTCTCGCTACACCATGGTCCCTTGCGGAATCAACTTTTCTTCACGGGGTGTTCTGCATGTAGCGAACTCTCTCATCCTTGGAACGCTCTATGTAACCCTTCGGGCCTAAGCCTATTCGAAAGTCCTGCAGGGTAACAGGAAAAACTTTGCATTGGTTCCTGTAGGAATGCAAGCCTCCTTTCTCCTGTAGGTATGGGATCCTTGGGTAAGAGTTCCTAGAGGAAGGCGAAGCAGATTGTGTTTCTTAGTGTAGCTCCAATGAGGGCAATGAGGCAGACTTCCATGGCATGTAGGATGTGAGAGAACAGAATTCGTGGAGCTGTTGGAGCACTGAGGACATCTAGCTTTTCAAAGGAAGGGTGCAGTGTGTTGCCCTACCCTCTGAATACATAGACTGACTGGGAAAGATTACTGAGCCTGGATGTTTCTTAGAAAGGCAGAGGAGCCTGCTGGTACTCACTGTATTTGTAGGGAAAAGAGTGCCTACACGAGGGTGCCTAGTGTTTGGAAAAGTGAAGAAACGTTAAAGAAAAGCAGAACTGCGAGTACGACCTAATGGAAACTGCTAAGCGCTTTCGCTTCACCAGGGCTTTTCAGGCCTTAGCTTGAGGCAAGGACTCACGTCAAATTTCCCTGTAGCTCTAGAGCATGAATGGAGGAGCTCCCACACATGCTATGGAAGCACCGTGTTTCCTTAGAGAAAACTCCATTTCTCTCCAGAGGGCTGCCCACAGTGACTAGAGGCCAGTCAAAAACAGTGTTATTTAGGTATCTTCAGTGCAGCACGCATAGAACCTTTAAAATGGGAGAGCAAGGTTTGTGGCATCAGGTGTTTTTTCTGGTGAACATGCAGCCGAACACGTTCTGATTTCTCACAAGTCAAAAGGACCCTAGCTACACCCTGGTCCCTTGCTGAAACAAGTTTTCTTCACAGGGTGTTCTTCATGTATCAAACTCCCTCGTCCTTGGAACGTTCTATGTATGCTATCGGGCTTAAGCCAATTCTAAATTCCTGCAGTGTAACAGGAAAGACTATGCTTTGGTTCCACTAGGAATGCAAGGCTCCTTTCTCCTATAGGTATGGGGTCCTTGGGTAAGAGTTCCTAGAGGAGGGCGAAGCAGATTGTGTTTCTTAGTGTAGCTCCAATGAGGGCAATGAGGCAGACTTCCATGGCATGTAGGACTTTAGAGAACAGAATCCGTGGAGCTGTTGGAGCGCTGAGGACATCTAGCTTTCCCAAGGAAGGGTGCAGTGTGTTGCCCTACCCTCTGAATACATAGACTGACTGGGAAAGACTACTGAGCCTGGATGTTTCTTAGAAAGGCAGAGGAGCCTGCTGGTACTCACTGTATTTGTAGGCAAAAGTGTGCCTACAGGAGGCTGATACGTGTCTAGAAAAGTGAAGAAACGTTAAAGTAAAGCAGAACTGCGAGTACGACCTAATGGAAACTGCTAAGCGCTTTCCCTTCAACAGGGCTTGTCAGGCCTTAGCTTGAGGCAAGGACTCACGTCAAGTTTCCCTGTAGCTCTAGAGCGAGACAGGAGGAGCTCCCACCCAGGCTATCGAAGCACCGTGTTTCCTTAGAGAAAACTGCTTTTCTTTCCAGAGGGCTGCCTACAGTAACTAGAGGCCGGTCAAAATCAGTGTTATTTAGGTATCTTCAGTGCAGCATGGATAAAGCTTTTAAAATGGGAAAGTAAGGTTTGTGCAATCAGGTCTTCCTTTCCGGTGACCATGCTATCGAAACCCTTCTGATTTCTAACAAGTCAAAAGAGACTCTCGCTACACCATGGTCCCTTGCGGAATCAACTTTTCTTCACGGGGTGTTCTGCATGTAGCGAACTCTCTCATCCTTGGAACGCTCTATGTAACCCTTCGGGCCTAAGCCTATTCGAAAGTCCTGCAGGGTAACAGGAAAAACATTGCATTGGTTCCTGTAGGAATGCAAGCCTCCTTTCTCCTGTAGGTATGGGATCCTTGGGTAAGAGTTCCTAGAAGGAAGGCGAAGCAGATTGTGTTTCTTAGTGTAGCTCCAATGAGGGCAATGAGGCAGACTTCCATGGGTTGTAGGACGTGAGAGAACAGAATCCCTGGAACTGTTGAAGAGCTGAGTCCATCTAACTTCCTAAGGAAGGGGACAGCGAGTTGCCCTACACTCTGAACACATAGAGTGACTGGGAAAGGCTTCTAGGTCTGGATGTTTCTTAGAAGGGCAAAGGAGACTGCTGGTACTCACTGTATTTGTAGGAAAAAGAGTGCCTACACGAGGCTGCCTAGTGTCTGGAAAAGTGAAAAACCTTAAAGTAAAGCAGAACTGCGAATACGACCTAATGGAAACTGCTACATGCTTTCGCTTCAGCAGGGCTTTTCAGGCTTTAGCTTGAGGCAAGGACTCTCGTCAAATTTCCCTGTAGCTCTAGAGCATGAATGGAGGAGCTCCCACACATGCTATGGAAGCACCGTGTTTCCTTAGAGAAAACTCCATTTCTCTCCAGAGGGCTGCCCACAGTGACTAGAGGCCAGTCAAAAACAGTGTTATTTAGGTATCTTCAGTGCAGCACGCATAGAGCTTTTAAAATGGGAGAGCAAGGTTTGTGGCATCAGGTGTTTTTTCTGGTGAACATGCAGCCGAACACGTTCTGATTTCTCACAAGTCAAAAGGACCCTAGCTACACCCTGGTCCCTTGCTGAAACAAGTTTTCTTCACAGGGTGTTCTTCATGTATCGAACTCCCTCGTCCTTGGAACGTTCTATGTATGCTATCGGGCTTAAGCCAATTCTAAATTCCTGCAGTGTAACAGGAAAAACTATGCTTTGGTTCCACTAGGAATGCAAGGCTCCTTTCTCCTATAGGTATGGGGTCCTTGGGTAAGAGTTCCTAGAGGAGGGCGAAGCAGATTGTGTTTCTTAGTGTAGCTCCAATGAGGGCAATGAGGCAGACTTCCATGGCATGTAGGACTTTAGAGAACAGAATCCGTGGAGCTGTTGGAGCGCTGAGGACATGTAGCTTTCCCAAGGAAGGGTGCAGTGTGTTGCCCTACCCTCTGAATACATAGACTGACTGGGAAAGACTACTGAGCCTGGATGTTTCTTAGAAAGGCAGAGGAGCCTGCTGGTACTCACTGTATTTGTAGGCAAAAGTGTGCCTACAGGAGGCTGATACGTGTCTAGAAAAGTGAAGAAACGTTAAAGTAAAGCAGAACTGCGAGTACGACCTAATGGAAACTGCTAAGCGCTTTCCCTTCAACAGGGCTTGTCAGGCCTTAGCTTGAGGCAAGGACTCACGTCAAGTTTCCCTGTAGCTCTAGAGCGAGACAGGAGGAGCTCCCACCCAGGCTATCGAAGCACCGTGTTTCCTTAGAGAAAACTGCTTTTCTTTCCAGAGGGCTGCCTACAGTAACTAGAGGCCAGTCAAAAACAGTGTTATTTAGGTATCTTCAGTGCAGCATGGATAAAGCTTTTAAAATGGGAAAGTAAGGTTTGTGCAATCAGGTCTTCCTTTCCGGTGACCATGCTATCGAAACCCTTCTGATTTCTAACAAGTCAAAAGAGACTCTCGCTACACCATGGTCCCTTGCGGAATCAACTTTTCTTCACGGGGTGTTCTGCATGTAGCGAACTCTCTCATCCTTGGAACGCTCTATGTAACCCTTCGGGCCTAAGCCTATTCGAAAGTCCTGCAGGGTAACAGGAAAAACTTTGCATTGGTTCCGGTAGGAATGCAAGCCTCCTTTCTCCTGTAGGTATGGGATCCTTGGGTAAGAGTTCCTAGAAGGAAGGCGAAGCAGATTGTGTTTCTTAGTGTAGCTCCAATGAGGGCAATGAGGCAGACTTCCATGGGTTGTAGGACGTGAGAGAACAGAATCCCTGGAACTGTTGAAGAGCTGAGTCCATCTAACTTCCTAAGGAAGGGGACAGCGAGTTGCCCTACACTCTGAACACATAGAGTGACTGGGAAAGGCTTCTAGGTCTGGATGTTTCTTAGAAGGGCAAAGGAGACTGCTGGTACTCACTGTATTTGTAGGAAACAGAGTGCCTACACGAGGCTGCCTAGTGTCTGGAAAAGTGAAAAACCTTAAAGTAAAGCAGAACTGCGAATACCACCTAATGGAAACTGCTACATGCTTTCGCTTCAGCAGGGCTTTTCAGGCTTTAGCTTGAGGCAAGGACTCTCGTCAAATTTCCCTGTAGCTCTAGAGCATGAATGGAGGAGCTCCCACACATGCTATGGAAGCACCGTGTTTCCTTAGAGAAAACTCCATTTCTCTCCAGAGGGCTGCCCACAGTGACTAGAGGCCAGTCAAAAACAGTGTTATTTAGGTATCTTCAGTGCAGCACGCATACAGCTTTTAAAATGGGAGAGCAAGGTTTGTGGCATCAGGTGTTCTTTTCCGGTCAACATGCAGCCGAACACCTTCTGATTTCTAACAAGTCAAAAGGGACTTTAGCTACACCCTGGCCCCTTGCTGAATCAACTTTTCTTCGCAGGGTGTTCTGCATGTATCGAACGCCCTCATCCTGGGAACGTTCTATGTTTGCCATCAGGCCTAAGCCTATTCTAAAGTCCTGCAGTGTAACAGGAAAATCTGTGATTTTGTTCCAGTAGGAATGCAAGCCTCCTTTCTCCTGTAGGTATGGGGTCCTTGGGTAAGAGTCCCTAGAAGGAAGGCGAAGCAGATTGTGTTTCTTAGTGTAGCTCCAAAGAGGGCAATGAGGCAGACTTCCATGGCATGTAGGACGTGAGAGAACAGAATTCGTGGAGCTGTTGGAGCACTGAGGACATCTAGCTTTTCAAAGGAAGGGTGCAGTGTGTTGCCCTACCCTCTGAATACATAGACTGACTGCGAAAGACTACTGAGCCTGGATGTTTCTTAGAAAGGCAGAGGAGCCTGCTGGTACTCACTGTATTTGTAGGCAAAAGTGTGCCTACAGGAGGCTGATACGTGTCTAGAAAAGTGAAGAAACGTTAAAGTAAAGCAGAACTGCGAGTACGACCTAATGGAAACTGCTAAGCGCTTTCCCTTCAACAGGGCTTGTCAGGCCTTAGCTTGAGGCAAGGACTCACGTCAAGTTTCCCTGTAGCTCTAGAGCGAGACAGGAGGAGCTCCCACCCAGGCTATCGAAGCACCGTGTTTCCTTAGAGAAAACTGCTTTTCTTTCCAGAGGGCTGCCTACAGTAACTAGAGGCCAGTCAAAAACAGTGTTATTTAGGTATCTTCAGTGCAGCATGGATAAAGCTTTTAAAATGGGAAAGTAAGGTTTGTGCAATCAGGTCTTCCTTTCCGGTGACCATGCTATCGAAACCCTTCTGATTACTAACAAGTCAAAAGAGACTCTCGCTACACCATGGTCCCTTGCGGAATCAACTTTTCTTCACAGGGTGTTCTGCATGTAGCGAACTTTCTCATCCTTGGAACGCTCTATGTAACCCTTCGGGCCTAAGCCTATTCGAAAGTCCTGTAGGGTAACAGGAAAAACTTTGCATTGGTTCCTGTAGGAATGCAAGCCTCCTTTCTCCTGTAGGTATGGGATCCTTGGGTAAGAGTTCCTAGAGGAAGGCGAAGCAGATTGTGTTTCTTAGTGTAGCTCCAATGAGGGCAATGAGGCAGACTTCCATGGCATGTAGGATGTGAGAGAACAGAATTCGTGGAGCTGTTGGAGCACTGAGGACATCTAGCTTTTCAAAGGAAGGGTGCAGTGTGTTGCCCTACCCTCTGAATACATAGACTGACTGGGAAAGATTACTGAGCCTGGATGTTTCTTAGAAAGGCAGAGGAGCCTGCTGGTACTCACTGTATTTGTAGGGAAAAGAGTGCCTACACGAGGGTGCCTAGTGTTTGGAAAAGTGAAGAAACGTTAAAGAAAAGCAGAACTGCGAGTACGACCTAATGGAAACTGCTAAGCGCTTTCGCTTCACCAGGGCTTTTCAGGCCTTAGCTTGAGGCAAGGACTCACGTCAAATTTCCCTGTAGCTCTAGAGCATGAATGGAGGAGCTCCCACACATGCTATGGAAGCACCGTGTTTCCTTAGAGAAAACTCCATTTCTCTCCAGAGGGCTGCCCACAGTGACTAGAGGCCAGTCAAAAACAGTGTTATTTAGGTATCTTCAGTGCAGCACGCATAGAACCTTTAAAATGGGAGAGCAAGGTTTGTGGCATCAGGTGTTTTTTCTGGTGAACATGCAGCCGAACACGTTCTGATTTCTCACAAGTCAAAAGGACCCTAGCTACACCCTGGTCCCTTGCTGAAACAAGTTTTCTTCACAGGGTGTTCTTCATGTATCAAACTCCCTCGTCCTTGGAACGTTCTATGTATGCTATCGGGCTTAAGCCAATTCTAAATTCCTGCAGTGTAACAGGAAAGACTATGCTTTGGTTCCACTAGGAATGCAAGGCTCCTTTCTCCTATAGGTATGGGGTCCTTGGGTAAGAGTTCCTAGAGGAGGGCGAAGCAGATTGTGTTTCTTAGTGTAGCTCCAATGAGGGCAATGAGGCAGACTTCCATGGCATGTAGGACTTTAGAGAACAGAATCCGTGGAGCTGTTGGAGCGCTGAGGACATCTAGCTTTCCCAAGGAAGGGTGCAGTGTGTTGCCCTACCCTCTGAATACATAGACTGACTGGGAAAGACTACTGAGCCTGGATGTTTCTTAGAAAGGCAGAGGAGCCTGCTGGTACTCACTGTATTTGTAGGCAAAAGTGTGCCTACAGGAGGCTGATACGTGTCTAGAAAAGTGAAGAAACGTTAAAGTAAAGCAGAACTGCGAGTACGACCTAATGGAAACTGCTAAGCGCTTTCCCTTCAACAGGGCTTGTCAGGCCTTAGCTTGAGGCAAGGACTCACGTCAAGTTTCCCTGTAGCTCTAGAGCGAGACAGGAGGAGCTCCCACCCAGGCTATCGAAGCACCGTGTTTCCTTAGAGAAAACTGCTTTTCTTTCCAGAGGGCTGCCTACAGTAACTAGAGGCCAGTCAAAATCAGTGTTATTTAGGTATCTTCAGTGCAGCATGGATAAAGCTTTTAAAATGGGAAAGTAAGGTTTGTGCAATCAGGTCTTCCTTTCCGGTGACCATGCTATCGAAACCCTTCTGATTTCTAACAAGTCAAAAGAGACTCTCGCTACACCATGGTCCCTTGCGGAATCAACTTTTCTTCACGGGGTGTTCTGCATGTAGCGAACTCTCTCATCCTTGGAACGCTCTATGTAACCCTTCGGGCCTAAGCCTATTCGAAAGTCCTGCAGGGTAACAGGAAAAACATTGCATTGGTTCCTGTAGGAATGCAAGCCTCCTTTCTCCTGTAGGTATGGGATCCTTGGGTAAGAGTTCCTAGAAGGAAGGCGAAGCAGATTGTGTTTCTTAGTGTAGCTCCAATGAGGGCAATGAGGCAGACTTCCATGGGTTGTAGGACGTGAGAGAACAGAATCCCTGGAACTGTTGAAGAGCTGAGTCCATCTAACTTCCTAAGGAAGGGGACAGCGAGTTGCCCTACACTCTGAACACATAGAGTGACTGGGAAAGGCTTCTAGGTCTGGATGTTTCTTAGAAGGGCAAAGGAGACTGCTGGTACTCACTGTATTTGTAGGAAAAAGAGTGCCTACACGAGGCTGCCTAGTGTCTGGAAAAGTGAAAAACCTTAAAGTAAAGCAGAACTGCGAATACGACCTAATGGAAACTGCTACATGCTTTCGCTTCAGCAGGGCTTTTCAGGCTTTAGCTTGAGGCAAGGACTCTCGTCAAATTTCCCTGTAGCTCTAGAGCATGAATGGAGGAGCTCCCACACATGCTATGGAAGCACCGTGTTTCCTTAGAGAAAACTCCATTTCTCTCCAGAGGGCTGCCCACAGTGACTAGAGGCCAGTCAAAAACAGTGTTATTTAGGTATCTTCAGTGCAGCACGCATAGAGCTTTTAAAATGGGAGAGCAAGGTTTGTGGCATCAGGTGTTTTTTCTGGTGAACATGCAGCCGAACACGTTCTGATTTCTCACAAGTCAAAAGGACCCTAGCTACACCCTGGTCCCTTGCTGAAACAAGTTTTCTTCACAGGGTGTTCTTCATGTATCGAACTCCCTCGTCCTTGGAACGTTCTATGTATGCTATCGGGCTTAAGCCAATTCTAAATTCCTGCAGTGTAACAGGAAAAACTATGCTTTGGTTCCACTAGGAATGCAAGGCTCCTTTCTCCTATAGGTATGGGGTCCTTGGGTAAGAGTTCCTAGAGGAGGGCGAAGCAGATTGTGTTTCTTAGTGTAGCTCCAATGAGGGCAATGAGGCAGACTTCCATGGCATGTAGGACTTTAGAGAACAGAATCCGTGGAGCTGTTGGAGCGCTGAGGACATGTAGCTTTCCCAAGGAAGGGTGCAGTGTGTTGCCCTACCCTCTGAATACATAGACTGACTGGGAAAGACTACTGAGCCTGGATGTTTCTTAGAAAGGCAGAGGAGCCTGCTGGTACTCACTGTATTTGTAGGCAAAAGTGTGCCTACAGGAGGCTGATACGTGTCTAGAAAAGTGAAGAAACGTTAAAGTAAAGCAGAACTGCGAGTACGACCTAATGGAAACTGCTAAGCGCTTTCCCTTCAACAGGGCTTGTCAGGCCTTAGCTTGAGGCAAGGACTCACGTCAAGTTTCCCTGTAGCTCTAGAGCGAGACAGGAGGAGCTCCCACCCAGGCTATCGAAGCACCGTGTTTCCTTAGAGAAAACTGCTTTTCTTTCCAGAGGGCTGCCTACAGTAACTAGAGGCCAGTCAAAAACAGTGTTATTTAGGTATCTTCAGTGCAGCATGGATAAAGCTTTTAAAATGGGAAAGTAAGGTTTGTGCAATCAGGTCTTCCTTTCCGGTGACCATGCTATCGAAACCCTTCTGATTTCTAACAAGTCAAAAGAGACTCTCGCTACACCATGGTCCCTTGCGGAATCAACTTTTCTTCACGGGGTGTTCTGCATGTAGCGAACTCTCTCATCCTTGGAACGCTCTATGTAACCCTTCGGGCCTAAGCCTATTCGAAAGTCCTGCAGGGTAACAGGAAAAACTTTGCATTGGTTCCGGTAGGAATGCAAGCCTCCTTTCTCCTGTAGGTATGGGATCCTTGGGTAAGAGTTCCTAGAAGGAAGGCGAAGCAGATTGTGTTTCTTAGTGTAGCTCCAATGAGGGCAATGAGGCAGACTTCCATGGGTTGTAGGACGTGAGAGAACAGAATCCCTGGAACTGTTGAAGAGCTGAGTCCATCTAACTTCCTAAGGAAGGGGACAGCGAGTTGCCCTACACTCTGAACACATAGAGTGACTGGGAAAGGCTTCTAGGTCTGGATGTTTCTTAGAAGGGCAAAGGAGACTGCTGGTACTCACTGTATTTGTAGGAAAAAGAGTGCCTACACGAGGCTGCCTAGTGTCTGGAAAAGTGAAAAACCTTAAAGTAAAGCAGAACTGCGAATACCACCTAATGGAAACTGCTACATGCTTTCGCTTCAGCAGGGCTTTTCAGGCTTTAGCTTGAGGCAAGGACTCTCGTCAAATTTCCCTGTAGCTCTAGAGCATGAATGGAGGAGCTCCCACACATGCTATGGAAGCACCGTGTTTCCTTAGAGAAAACTCCATTTCTCTCCAGAGGGCTGCCCACAGTGACTAGAGGCCAGTCAAAAACAGTGTTATTTAGGTATCTTCAGTGCAGCACGCATACAGCTTTTAAAATGGGAGAGCAAGGTTTGTGGCATCAGGTGTTCTTTTCCGGTCAACATGCAGCCGAACACCTTCTGATTTCTAACAAGTCAAAAGGGACTTTAGCTACACCCTGGCCCCTTGCTGAATCAACTTTTCTTCGCAGGGTGTTCTGCATGTACCGAACGCCCTCATCCTGGGAACGTTCTATGTTTGCCATCAGGCCTAAGCCTATTCTAAAGTCCTGCAGTGTAACAGGAAAATCTGTGATTTTGTTCCAGTAGGAATGCAAGCCTCCTTTCTCCTGTAGGTATGGGGTCCTTGGGTAAGAGTCCCTAGAAGGAAGGCGAAGCAGATTGTGTTTCTTAGTGTAGCTCCAAAGAGGGCAATGAGGCAGACTTCCATGGCATGTAGAATGTGAGAGAACAGAATCCCTGGAGCTGTGGAAGAGCTGAGTCCATCTAGCTTCCTAAGGAAGGGTGCAGCGAGTTGCCCTACACTCTGAATACATAGAGTGACTGATAAAGACTTCTAGGCCTGGATGTTTCTTGGAAGGGAAAAGGAGACTGCTGGTACTCACTGTATTTGTAGGAAAAAGGATGCCTACACGAGGGTGCCTAGTGTCTGGAAAAGTGAAGAATCGTTAAAGTAAAGCAGAACGGCGAATACGACATAATGGAAACTGATAAGCGCTTTCGCTTCAGCAGGGCTTTTCAGGCTTTAGCTTGAGGCAAGGACTCACGTCAAGTTTCCCTGTAGCTCTAGAGCATGACAGGAGGAGCTCCCACCCATGCTATGGAAGCACCGTGTTTCCTTAGAGAAAACTCCTTTTCTTTCCAGAGGGCTGCCCACAATGACTAGAGGCCAGTCAAAAACAGTGTTATGTAGGTATCTTCAGTGCAGCATGGATAGAGCTTTTAAAATGGGAAAGCAAGGTTTGTGCCATCAGGTGTTCTTTTATGGTGAACATGCAGCCGAACACGTTCTGATTTCTGACAAGTCAAAAGGACTCTAGCTACACCCTGGTCCCGTCTGAAACAAGTTTTCTTCACAGGGTGTTCTGCATGTATCGAACTCCCTCGTCCTTGGAACGTTCTATGTATGCTATCGAGCCTATGCCTATTCTAAAGTCCTGCAGTGTAACAGTAAAAACTCTGCTTTGGTTCCACTAGGAATGCAAGTCTCCTTTCTCCGGTAGGTATGGGGTCCTAGGGTAAGAGTTCCTAGAGGAGGGCGAAGCAGATTGTGTTTCTTAGTGTAGCTCCAATGAGGGCAATGAGGCAGACTTCCATGGCATGTAGGACGTGAGAGAACAGAATTCGTGGAGCTGTTGGAGCACTGAGGACATCTAGCTTTTCAAAGGAAGGGTGCAGTGTGTTGCCCTACCCTCTGAATACATAGACTGACTGGGAAAGACTACTGAGCCTGGATGTTTCTTAGAAAGGCAGAGGAGCCTGCTGGTACTCACTGTATTTGTAGGGAAAAGAGTGCCTACACGAGGGTGCCTAGTGTCTGGAAAAGTGAAGAAACGTTAAAGAAAAGCAGAACTGCGAGTACGACCTAATGGAAACTGCTAAGCGCTTTCCCTTCACCAGGGCTTTTCAGGCCTTAGCTTGAGGCAAGGACTCACGTCAAATTTCCCTGTAGCTCTAGAGCATGAATGGAGGAGCTCCCACACTTGCTATGGAAGCACCGTGTTTCCTTAGAGAAAACTCCATTTCTCTCCAGAGGGCTGCCCACAGTGACTAGAGGCCAGTCAAAAACAGTGTTATTTAGGTATCTTCAGTGCAGCACGCATAGAGCTTTTAAAATGGGAGAGCAAGGTTTGTGGCATCAGGTGTTTTTTCTGGTGAACATGCAGCCGAACACGTTCTGATTTCTCACAAGTCAAAAGGACCCTAGCTACACCCTGGTCCCTTGCTGAAACAAGTTTTCTTCACAGGGTGTTCTTCATGTATCAAACTCCCTCGTCCTTGGAACGTTCTATGTATGCTATCGGGCTTAAGCCAATTCTAAATTCCTGCAGTGTAACAGGAAAGACTATGCTTTGGTTCCACTAGGAATGCAAGGCTCCTTTCTCCTATAGGTATGGGGTCCTTGGGTAAGAGTTCCTAGAGGAGGGCGAAGCAGATTGTGTTTCTTAGTGTAGCTCCAATGAGGGCAATGAGGCAGACTTCCATGGCATGTAGGACTTTAGAGAACAGAATCCGTGGAGCTGTTGGAGCGCTGAGGACATCTAGCTTTCCCAAGGAAGGGTGCAGTGTGTTGCCCTACCCTCTGAATACATAGACTGACTGGGAAAGACTACTGAGCCTGGATGTTTCTTAGAAAGGCAGAGGAGCCTGCTGGTACTCACTGTATTTGTAGGCAAAAGTGTGCCTACAGGAGGCTGATACGTGTCTAGAAAAGTGAAGAAACGTTAAAGTAAAGCAGAACTGCGAGTACGACCTAATGGAAACTGCTAAGCGCTTTCCCTTCAACAGGGCTTGTCAGGCCTTAGCTTGAGGCAAGGACTCACGTCAAGTTTCCCTGTAGCTCTAGAGCGAGACAGGAGGAGCTCCCACCCAGGCTATCGAAGCACCGTGTTTCCTTAGAGAAAACTGCTTTTCTTTCCAGAGGGCTGCCTACAGTAACTAGAGGCCGGTCAAAATCAGTGTTATTTAGGTATCTTCAGTGCAGCATGGATAAAGCTTTTAAAATGGGAAAGTAAGGTTTGTGCAATCAGGTCTTCCTTTCCGGTGACCATGCTATCGAAACCCTTCTGATTTCTAACAAGTCAAAAGAGACTCTCGCTACACCATGGTCCCTTGCGGAATCAACTTTTCTTCACGGGGTGTTCTGCATGTAGCGAACTCTCTCATCCTTGGAACGCTCTATGTAACCCTTCGGGCCTAAGCCTATTCTAAAGTCCTGCAGGGTAACAGGAAAAACTTTGCATTGGTTCCTGTAGGAATGCAAGCCTCCTTTCTCCTGTAGGTATGGGATCCTTGGGTAAGAGTTCCTAGAAGGAAGGCGAAGCAGATTGTGTTTCTTAGTGTAGCTCCAATGAGGGCAATGAGGCAGACTTCCATGGGTTGTAGGACGTGAGAGAACAGAATCCCTGGAACTGTTGAAGAGCTGAGTCCATCTAACTTCCTAAGGAAGGGGACAGCGAGTTGCCCTACACTCTGAACACATAGAGTGACTGGGAAAGGCTTCTAGGTCTGGATGTTTCTTAGAAGGGCAAAGGAGACTGCTGGTACTCACTGTATTTGTAGGAAAAAGAGTGCCTACACGAGGCTGCCTAGTGTCTGGAAAAGTGAAAAACCTTAAAGTAAAGCAGAACTGCGAATACGACCTAATGGAAACTGCTACATGCTTTCGCTTCAGCAGGGCTTTTCAGGCTTTAGCTTGAGGCAAGGACTCTCGTCAAATTTCCCTGTAGCTCTAGAGCATGAATGGAGGAGCTCCCACACATGCTATGGAAGCACCGTGTTTCCTTAGAGAAAACTCCATTTCTCTCCAGAGGGCTGCCCACAGTGACTAGAGGCCAGTCAAAAACAGTGTTATTTAGGTATCTTCAGTGCAGCACGCATACAGCTTTTAAAATGGGAGAGCAAGGTTTGTGGCATCAGGTGTTCTTTTCCGGTCAACATGCAGCCGAACACCTTCTGATTTCTAACAAGTCAAAAGGGACTTTAGCTACACCCTGGCCCCTTGCTGAATCAACTTTTCTTCGCAGGGTGTTCTGCATGTATCGAACGCCCTCATCCTGGGAACGTTCTATGTTTGCCATCAGGCCTAAGCCTATTCTAAAGTCCTGCAGTGTAACAGGAAAATCTGTGATTTTGTTCCAGTAGGAATGCAAGCCTCCTTTCTCCTGTAGGTATGGGGTCCTTGGGTAAGAGTCCCTAGAAGGAAGGCGAAGCAGATTGTGTTTCTTAGTGTAGCTCCAAAGAGGGCAATGAGGCAGACTTCCATGGCATGTAGAATGTGAGAGAACAGAATCCCTGGAGCTGTGGAAGAGCTGAGTCCGTCTAGCTTCCTAAGGAAGGGTGCAGCGAGTTGCCCTACACTCTGAATACATAGAGTGACTGATAAAGACTTCTAGGCCTGGATGTTTCTTGGAAGGGAAAAGGAGACTGCTGGTACTCACTGTATTTGTAGGAAAAAGGATGCCTACACGAGGGTGCCTAGTGTCTGGAAAAGTGAAGAATCGTTAAAGTAAAGCAGAACGGCGAATACGACATAATGGAAACTGATAAGCGCTTTCGCTTCAGCAGGGCTTTTCAGGCTTTAGCTTGAGGCAAGGACTCACGTCAAGTTTCCCTGTAGCTCTAGAGCATGACAGGAGGAGCTCCCACCCATGCTATGGAAGCACCGTGTTTCCTTAGAGAAAACTCCTTTTCTTTCCAGAGGGCTGCCCACAGTGACTAGAGGCCAGTCAAAAACAGTGTTATGTAGGTATCTTCAGTGCAGCATGGATAGAGCTTTTAAAATGGGAAAGCAAGGTTTGTGCCATCAGGTATTCTTTTATGGTGAACATGCAGCCGAACACGTTCTGATTTCTGACAAGTCAAAAGGACTCTAGCTACACCCTGGTCCCGTCTGAAACAAGTTTTCTTCACAGGGTGTTCTGCATGTATCGAACTCCCTCGTCCTTGGAACGTTCTATGTATGCTATCGAGCCTATGCCTATTCTAAAGTCCTGCAGTGTAACAGTAAAAACTCTGCTTTGGTTCCACTAGGAATGCAAGTCTCCTTTCTCCGGTAGGTATGGGGTCCTAGGGTAAGAGTTCCTAGAGGAAGGCGAAGCAGATTGTGTTTCTTAGTGTAGCTCCAATGAGGGCAATGAGGCAGACTTCCATGGCATGTAGGACGTGAGAGAACAGAATTCGTGGAGCTGTTGGAGCACTGAGGACATCTAGCTTTTCAAAGGAAGGGTGCAGTGTGTTGCCCTACCCTCTGAATACATAGACTGACTGGGAAAGACTACTGAGCCTGGATGTTTCTTAGAAAGGCAGAGGAGCCTGCTGGTACTCACTGTATTTGTAGGGAAAAGAGTGCCTACACGAGGGTGCCTAGTGTCTGGAAAAGTGAAGAAACGTTAAAGAAAAGCAGAACTGCGAGTACGACCTAATGGAAACTGCTAAGCGCTTTCCCTTCACCAGGGCTTTTCAGGCCTTAGCTTGAGGCAAGGACTCACGTCAAATTTCCCTGTAGCTCTAGAGCATGAATGGAGGAGCTCCCATACATGCTATGGAAGCACCGTGTTTCCTTAGAGAAAACTCCATTTCTCTCCAGAGGGCTGCCCACAGTGACTAGAGGCCAGTCAAAAACAGTGTTATTTAGGTATCTTCAGTGCAGCACGCATAGAGCTTTTAAAATGGGAGAGCAAGGTTTGTGGCATCAGGTGTTTTTTCTGGTGAACATGCAGCCGAACACGTTCTGATTTCTCACAAGTCAAAAGGACCCTAGCTACACCCTGGTCCCTTGCTGAAACAAGTTTTCTTCACAGGGTGTTCTTCATGTATCAAACTCCCTCGTCCTTGGAACGTTCTATGTATGCTATCGGGCTTAAGCCAATTCTAAATTCCTGCAGTGTAACAGGAAAGACTATGCTTTGGTTCCACTAGGAATGCAAGGCTCCTTTCTCCTATAGGTATGGGGTCCTTGGGTAAGAGTTCCTAGAGGAGGGCGAAGCAGATTGTGTTTCTTAGTGTAGCTCCAATGAGGGCAATGAGGCAGACTTCCATGGCATGTAGGACTTTAGAGAACAGAATCCGTGGAGCTGTTGGAGCGCTGAGGACATCTAGCTTTCCCAAGGAAGGGTGCAGTGTGTTGCCCTACCCTCTGAATACATAGACTGACTGGGAAAGACTACTGAGCCTGGATGTTTCTTAGAAAGGCAGAGGAGCCTGCTGGTACTCACTGTATTTGTAGGCAAAAGTGTGCCTACAGGAGGCTGATACGTGTCTAGAAAAGTGAAGAAACGTTAAAGTAAAGCAGAACTGCGAGTACGACCTAATGGAAACTGCTAAGCGCTTTCCCTTCAACAGGGCTTGTCAGGCCTTAGCTTGAGGCAAGGACTCACGTCAAGTTTCCCTGTAGCTCTAGAGCGAGACAGGAGGAGCTCCCACCCAGGCTATCGAAGCACCGTGTTTCCTTAGAGAAAACTGCTTTTCTTTCCAGAGGGCTGCCTACAGTAACTAGAGGCCGGTCAAAATCAGTGTTATTTAGGTATCTTCAGTGCAGCATGGATAAAGCTTTTAAAATGGGAAAGTAAGGTTTGTGCAATCAGGTCTTCCTTTCCGGTGACCATGCTATCGAAACCCTTCTGATTTCTAACAAGTCAAAAGAGACTCTCGCTACACCATGGTCCCTTGCGGAATCAACTTTTCTTCACAGGGTGTTCTGCATGTAGCGAACTCTCTCATCCTTGGAACGCTCTATGTAACCCTTCGGGCCTAAGCCTATTCGAAAGTCCTGCAGGGTAACAGGAAAAACTTTGCATTGGTTCCTGTAGGAATGCAAGCCTCCTTTCTCCTGTAGGTATGGGATCCTTGGGTAAGAGTTCCTAGAAGGAAGGCGAAGCAGATTGTGTTTCTTAGTGTAGCTCCAATGAGGGCAATGAGGCAGACTTCCATGGGTTGTAGGACGTGAGAGAACAGAATCCCTGGAACTGTTGAAGAGCTGAGTCCATCTAACTTCCTAAGGAAGGGGACAGCGAGTTGCCCTACACTCTGAACACATAGAGTGACTGGGAAAGGCTTCTAGGTCTGGATGTTTCTTAGAAGGGCAAAGGAGACTGCTGGTACTCACTGTATTTGTAGGAAAAAGAGTGCCTACACGAGGCTGCCTAGTGTCTGGAAAAGTGAAAAACCTTAAAGTAAAGCAGAACTGCGAATACCACCTAATGGAAACTGCTACATGCTTTCGCTTCAGCAGGGCTTTTCAGGCTTTAGCTTGAGGCAAGGACTCTCGTCAAATTTCCCTGTAGCTCTAGAGCATGAATGGAGGAGCTCCCACACATGCTATGGAAGCACCGTGTTTCCTTAGAGAAAACTCCATTTCTCTCCAGAGGGCTGCCCACAGTGACTAGAGGCCAGTCAAAAACAGTGTTATTTAGGTATCTTCAGTGCAGCACGCATACAGCTTTTAAAATGGGAGAGCAAGGTTTGTGGCATCAGGTGTTCTTTTCCGGTCAACATGCAGCCGAACACCTTCTGATTTCTAACAAGTCAAAAGGGACTTTAGCTACACCCTGGCCCCTTGCTGAATCAACTTTTCTTCGCAGGGTGTTCTGCATGTATCGAACGCCCTCATCCTGGGAACGTTCTATGTTTGCCATCAGGCCTAAGCCTATTCTAAAGTCCTGCAGTGTAACAGGAAAATCTGTGATTTTGTTCCAGTAGGAATGCAAGCCTCCTTTCTCCTGTAGGTATGGGGTCCTTGGGTAAGAGTCCCTAGAAGGAAGGCGAAGCAGATTGTGTTTCTTAGTGTAGCTCCAAAGAGGGCAATGAGGCAGACTTCCATGGCATGTAGAATGTGAGAGAACAGAATCCCTGGAGCTGTGGAAGAGCTGAGTCCGTCTAGCTTCCTAAGGAAGGGTGCAGCGAGTTGCCCTACACTCTGAATACATAGAGTGACTGATAAAGACTTCTAGGCCTGGATGTTTCTTGGAAGGGAAAAGGAGACTGCTGGTACTCACTGTATTTGTAGGAAAAAGGATGCCTACACGAGGGTGCCTAGTGTCTGGAAAAGTGAAGAATCGTTAAAGTAAAGCAGAACGGCGAATACGACATAATGGAAACTGATAAGCACTTTCGCTTCAGCAGGGCTTTTCAGGCTTTAGCTTGAGGCAAGGACTCACGTCAAGTTTCCCTGTAGCTCTAGAGCATGACAGGAGGAGCTCCCACCCATGCTATGGAAGCACCGTGTTTCCTTAGAGAAAACTCCTTTTCTTTCCAGAGGGCTGCCCACAATGACTAGAGGCCAGTCAAAAACAGTGTTATGTAGGTATCTTCAGTGCAGCATGGATAGAGCTTTTAAAATGGGAAAGCAAGGTTTGTGCCATCAGGTGTTCTTTTATGGTGAACATGCAGCCGAACACGTTCTGATTTCTCACAAGTCAAAAGGACTCTAGCTACACCCTGGTCCCGTCTGAAACAAGTTTTCTTCACAGGGTGTTCTGCATGTATCGAACTCCCTCGTCCTTGGAACGTTCTATGTATGCTATCGAGCCTGTGCCTATTCTAAAGTCCTGCAGTGTAACAGTAAAAACTCTGCTTTGGTTCCACTAGGAATGCAAGTCTCCTCTCTCCGGTAGGTATGGGGTCCTAGGGTAAGAGTTCCTAGAGGAAGGCGAAGCAGATTGTGTTTCTTAGTGTAGCTCCAATGAGGGCAATGAGGCAGACTTCCATGGCATGTAGGACGTGAGAGAACAGAATTCGTGGAGCTGTTGGAGCACTGAGGACATCTAGCTTTTCAAAGGAAGGGTGCAGTGTGTTGCCCTACCCTCTGAATACATAGACTGACTGGGAAAGACTACTGAGCCTGGATGTTTCTTAGAAAGGCAGAGGAGCCTGCTGGTACTCACTGTATTTGTAGGGAAAAGAGTGCCTACACGAGGGTGCCTAGTGTCTGGAAAAGTGAAGAAACGTTAAAGAAAAGCAGAACTGCGAATACGACCTAATGGAAACTGCTAAGCGCTTTCGCTTCACCAGGGCTTTTCAGGCCTTAGCTTGAGGCAAGGACTCACGTCAAATTTCCCTGTAGCTCTAGAGCATGAATGGAGGAGCTCCCACACTTGCTATGGAAGCACCGTGTTTCCTTAGAGAAAACTCCATTTCTCTCCAGAGGGCTGCCCACAGTGACTAGAGGCCAGTCAAAAACAGTGTTATTTAGGTATCTTCAGTGCAGCACGCATAGAGCTTTTAAAATGGGAGAGCAAGGTTTGTGGCATCAGGTGTTTTTTCTGGTGAACATGCAGCCGAACACGTTCTGATTTCTCACAAGTCAAAAGGACCCTAGCTACACCCTGGTCCCTTGCTGAAACAAGTTTTCTTCACAGGGTGTTCTTCATGTATCAAACTCCCTCGTCCTTGGAACGTTCTATGTATGCTATCGGGCTTAAGCCAATTCTAAATTCCTGCAGTGTAACAGGAAAGACTATGCTTTGGTTCCACTAGGAATGCAAGGCTCCTTTCTCCTATAGGTATGGGGTCCTTGGGTAAGAGTTCCTAGAGGAGGGCGAAGCAGATTGTGTTTCTTAGTGTAGCTCCAATGAGGGCAATGAGGCAGACTTCCATGGCATGTAGGACTTTAGAGAACAGAATCCGTGGAGCTGTTGGAGCGCTGAGGACATCTAGCTTTCCCAAGGAAGGGTGCAGTGTGTTGCCCTACCCTCTGAATACATAGACTGACTGGGAAAGACTACTGAGCCTGGATGTTTCTTAGAAAGGCAGAGGAGCCTGCTGGTACTCACTGTATTTGTAGGCAAAAGTGTGCCTACAGGAGGCTGATACGTGTCTAGAAAAGTGAAGAAACGTTAAAGTAAAGCAGAACTGCGAGTACGACCTAATGGAAACTGCTAAGCGCTTTCCCTTCAACAGGGCTTGTCAGGCCTTAGCTTGAGGCAAGGACTCACGTCAAGTTTCCCTGTAGCTCTAGAGCGAGACAGGAGGAGCTCCCACCCAGGCTATCGAAGCACCGTGTTTCCTTAGAGAAAACTGCTTTTCTTTCCAGAGGGCTGCCTACAGTAACTAGAGGCCGGTCAAAAACAGTGTTATTTAGGTATCTTCAGTGCAGCATGGATAAAGCTTTTAAAATGGGAAAGTAAGGTTTGTGCAATCAGGTCTTCCTTTCCGGTGACCATGCTATCGAAACCCTTCTGATTTCTAACAAGTCAAAAGAGACTCTCGCTACACCATGGTCCCTTGCGGAATCAACTTTTCTTCACGGGGTGTTCTGCATGTAGCGAACTCTCTCATCCTTGGAACGCTCTATGTAACCCTTCGGGCCTAAGCCTATTCGAAAGTCCTGCAGGGTAACAGGAAAAACTTTGCATTGGTTCCGGTAGGAATGCAAGCCTCCTTTCTCCTGTAGGTATGGGATCCTTGGGTAAGAGTTCCTAGAAGGAAGGCGAAGCAGATTGTGTTTCTTAGTGTAGCTCCAATGAGGGCAATGAGGCAGACTTCCATGGGTTGTAGGACGTGAGAGAACAGAATCCCTGGAACTGTTGAAGAGCTGAGTCCATCTAACTTCCTAAGGAAGGGGACAGCGAGTTGCCCTACACTCTGAACACATAGAGTGACTGGGAAAGGCTTCTAGGTCTGGATGTTTCTTAGAAGGGCAAAGGAGACTGCTGGTACTCACTGTATTTGTAGGAAAAAGAGTGCCTACACGAGGCTGCCTAGTGTCTGGAAAAGTGAAAAACCTTAAAGTAAAGCAGAACTGCGAATACCACCTAATGGAAACTGCTACATGCTTTCGCTTCAGCAGGGCTTTTCAGGCTTTAGCTTGAGGCAAGGACTCTCGTCAAATTTCCTTGTAGCTCTAGAGCATGAATGGAGGAGCTCCCACACATGCTATGGAAGCACCGTGTTTCCTTAGAGAAAACTCCATTTCTCTCCAGAGGGCTGCCCACAGTGACTAGAGGCCAGTCAAAAACAGTGTTATTTAGGTATCTTCAGTGCAGCACGCATACAGCTTTTAAAATGGGAGAGCAAGGTTTGTGGCATCAGGTGTTCTTTTCCGGTCAACATGCAGCCGAACACCTTCTGATTTCTAACAAGTCAAAAGGGACTTTAGCTACACCCTGGCCCCTTGCTGAATCAACTTTTCTTCGCAGGGTGTTCTGCATGTATCGAACGCCCTCATCCTGGGAACGTTCTATGTTTGCCATCAGGCCTAAGCCTATTCTAAAGTCCTGCAGTGTAACAGGAAAATCTGTGATTTTGTTCCAGTAGGAATGCAAGCCTCCTTTCTCCTGTAGGTATGGGGTCCTTGGGTAAGAGTCCCTAGAAGGAAGGCGAAGCAGATTGTGTTTCTTAGTGTAGCTCCAAAGAGGGCAATGAGGCAGACTTCCATGGCATGTAGAATGTGAGAGAACAGAATCCCTGGAGCTGTGGAAGAGCTGAGTCCGTCTAGCTTCCTAAGGAAGGGTGCAGCGAGTTGCCCTACACTCTGAATACATAGAGTGACTGATAAAGACTTCTAGGCCTGGATGTTTCTTGGAAGGGAAAAGGAGACTGCTGGTACTCACTGTATTTGTAGGAAAAAGGATGCCTACACGAGGGTGCCTAGTGTCTGGAAAAGTGAAGAATCGTTAAAGTAAAGCAGAACGGCGAATACGACATAATGGAAACTGATAAGCACTTTCGCTTCAGCAGGGCTTTTCAGGCTTTAGCTTGAGGCAAGGACTCACGTCAAGTTTCCCTGTAGCTCTAGAGCATGACAGGAGGAGCTCCCACCCATGCTATGGAAGCACCGTGTTTCCTTAGAGAAAACTCCTTTTCTTTCCAGAGGGCTGCCCACAATGACTAGAGGCCAGTCAAAAACAGTGTTATGTAGGTATCTTCAGTGCAGCATGGATAGAGCTTTTAAAATGGGAAAGCAAGGTTTGTGCCATCAGGTGTTCTTTTATGGTGAACATGCAGCCGAACACGTTCTGATTTCTCACAAGTCAAAAGGACTCTAGCTACACCCTGGTCCCGTCTGAAACAAGTTTTCTTCACAGGGTGTTCTGCATGTATCGAACTCCCTCGTCCTTGGAACGTTCTATGTATGCTATCGAGCCTGTGCCTATTCTAAAGTCCTGCAGTGTAACAGTAAAAACTCTGCTTTGGTTCCACTAGGAATGCAAGTCTCCTCTCTCCGGTAGGTATGGGGTCCTAGGGTAAGAGTTCCTAGAGGAAGGCGAAGCAGATTGTGTTTCTTAGTGTAGCTCCAATGAGGGCAATGAGGCAGACTTCCATGGCATGTAGGACGTGAGAGAACAGAATTCGTGGAGCTGTTGGAGCACTGAGGACATCTAGCTTTTCAAAGGAAGGGTGCAGTGTGTTGCCCTACCCTCTGAATACATAGACTGACTGGGAAAGACTACTGAGCCTGGATGTTTCTTAGAAAGGCAGAGGAGCCTGCTGGTACTCACTGTATTTGTAGGGAAAAGAGTGCCTACACGAGGGTGCCTAGTGTCTGGAAAAGTGAAGAAACGTTAAAGAAAAGCAGAACTGCGAATACGACCTAATGGAAACTGCTAAGCGCTTTCGCTTCACCAGGGCTTTTCAGGCCTTAGCTTGAGGCAAGGACTCACGTCAAATTTCCCTGTAGCTCTAGAGCATGAATGGAGGAGCTCCCACACTTGCTATGGAAGCACCGTGTTTCCTTAGAGAAAACTCCATTTCTCTCCAGAGGGCTGCCCACAGTGACTAGAGGCCAGTCAAAAACAGTGTTATTTAGGTATCTTCAGTGCAGCACGCATAGAGCTTTTAAAATGGGAGAGCAAGGTTTGTGGCATCAGGTGTTTTTTCTGGTGAACATGCAGCCGAACACGTTCTGATTTCTCACAAGTCAAAAGGACCCTAGCTACACCCTGGTCCCTTGCTGAAACAAGTTTTCTTCACAGGGTGTTCTTCATGTATCAAACTCCCTCGTCCTTGGAACGTTCTATGTATGCTATCGGGCTTAAGCCAATTCTAAATTCCTGCAGTGTAACAGGAAAGACTATGCTTTGGTTCCACTAGGAATGCAAGGCTCCTTTCTCCTATAGGTATGGGGTCCTTGGGTAAGAGTTCCTAGAGGAGGGCGAAGCAGATTGTGTTTCTTAGTGTAGCTCCAATGAGGGCAATGAGGCAGACTTCCATGGCATGTAGGACTTTAGAGAACAGAATCCGTGGAGCTGTTGGAGCGCTGAGGACATCTAGCTTTCCCAAGGAAGGGTGCAGTGTGTTGCCCTACCCTCTGAATACATAGACTGACTGGGAAAGACTACTGAGCCTGGATGTTTCTTAGAAAGGCAGAGGAGCCTGCTGGTACTCACTGTATTTGTAGGCAAAAGTGTGCCTACAGGAGGCTGATACGTGTCTAGAAAAGTGAAGAAACGTTAAAGTAAAGCAGAACTGCGAGTACGACCTAATGGAAACTGCTAAGCGCTTTCCCTTCAACAGGGCTTGTCAGGCCTTAGCTTGAGGCAAGGACTCACGTCAAGTTTCCCTGTAGCTCTAGAGCGAGACAGGAGGAGCTCCCACCCAGGCTATCGAAGCACCGTGTTTCCTTAGAGAAAACTGCTTTTCTTTCCAGAGGGCTGCCTACAGTAACTAGAGGCCGGTCAAAAACAGTGTTATTTAGGTATCTTCAGTGCAGCATGGATAAAGCTTTTAAAATGGGAAAGTAAGGTTTGTGCAATCAGGTCTTCCTTTCCGGTGACCATGCTATCGAAACCCTTCTGATTTCTAACAAGTCAAAAGAGACTCTCGCTACACCATGGTCCCTTGCGGAATCAACTTTTCTTCACGGGGTGTTCTGCATGTAGCGAACTCTCTCATCCTTGGAACGCTCTATGTAACCCTTCGGGCCTAAGCCTATTCGAAAGTCCTGCAGGGTAACAGGAAAAACTTTGCATTGGTTCCGGTAGGAATGCAAGCCTCCTTTCTCCTGGAGGTATGGGATCCTTGGGTAAGAGTTCCTAGAAGGAAGGCGAAGCAGATTGTGTTTCTTAGTGTAGCTCCAATGAGGGCAATGAGGCAGACTTCCATGGGTTGTAGGACGTGAGAGAACAGAATCCCTGGAACTGTTGAAGAGCTGAGTCCATCTAACTTCCTAAGGAAGGGGACAGCGAGTTGCCCTACACTCTGAACACATAGAGTGACTGGGAAAGGCTTCTAGGTCTGGATGTTTCTTAGAAGGGCAAAGGAGACTGCTGGTACTCACTGTATTTGTAGGAAAAAGAGTGCCTACACGAGGCTGCCTAGTGTCTGGAAAAGTGAAAAACCTTAAAGTAAAGCAGAACTGCGAATACCACCTAATGGAAACTGCTACATGCTTTCGCTTCAGCAGGGCTTTTCAGGCTTTAGCTTGAGGCAAGGACTCTCGTCAAATTTCCTTGTAGCTCTAGAGCATGAATGGAGGAGCTCCCACACATGCTATGGAAGCACCGTGTTTCCTTAGAGAAAACTCCATTTCTCTCCAGAGGGCTGCCCACAGTGACTAGAGGCCAGTCAAAAACAGTGTTATTTAGGTATCTTCAGTGCAGCACGCATACAGCTTTTAAAATGGGAGAGCAAGGTTTGTGGCATCAGGTGTTCTTTTCCGGTCAACATGCAGCCGAACACCTTCTGATTTCTAACAAGTCAAAAGGGACTTTAGCTACACCCTGGCCCCTTGCTGAATCAACTTTTCTTCGCAGGGTGTTCTGCATGTATCGAACGCCCTCATCCTGGGAACGTTCTATGTTTGCCATCAGGCCTAAGCCTATTCTAAAGTCCTGCAGTGTAACAGGAAAATCTGTGATTTTGTTCCAGTAGGAATGCAAGCCTCCTTTCTCCTGTAGGTATGGGGTCCTTGGGTAAGAGTCCCTAGAAGGAAGGCGAAGCAGATTGTGTTTCTTAGTGTAGCTCCAAAGAGGGCAATGAGGCAGACTTCCATGGCATGTAGGACGTGAGAGAACAGAATTCGTGGAGCTGTTGGAGCACTGAGGACATCTAGCTTTTCAAAGGAAGGGTGCAGTGTGTTGCCCTACCCTCTGAATACATAGACTGACTGCGAAAGACTACTGAGCCTGGATGTTTCTTAGAAAGGCAGAGGAGCCTGCTGGTACTCACTGTATTTGTAGGCAAAAGTGTGCCTACAGGAGGCTGATACGTGTCTAGAAAAGTGAAGAAACGTTAAAGTAAAGCAGAACTGCGAGTACGACCTAATGGAAACTGCTAAGCGCTTTCCCTTCAACAGGGCTTGTCAGGCCTTAGCTTGAGGCAAGGACTCACGTCAAGTTTCCCTGTAGCTCTAGAGCGAGACAGGAGGAGCTCCCACCCAGGCTATCGAAGCACCGTGTTTCCTTAGAGAAAACTGCTTTTCTTTCCAGAGGGCTGCCTACAGTAACTAGAGGCCAGTCAAAAACAGTGTTATTTAGGTATCTTCAGTGCAGCATGGATAAAGCTTTTAAAATGGGAAAGTAAGGTTTGTGCAATCAGGTCTTCCTTTCCGGTGACCATGCTATCGAAACCCTTCTGATTACTAACAAGTCAAAAGAGACTCTCGCTACACCATGGTCCCTTGCGGAATCAACTTTTCTTCACAGGGTGTTCTGCATGTAGCGAACTTTCTCATCCTTGGAACGCTCTATGTAACCCTTCGGGCCTAAGCCTATTCGAAAGTCCTGTAGGGTAACAGGAAAAACTTTGCATTGGTTCCTGTAGGAATGCAAGCCTCCTTTCTCCTGTAGGTATGGGATCCTTGGGTAAGAGTTCCTAGAGGAAGGCGAAGCAGATTGTGTTTCTTAGTGTAGCTCCAATGAGGGCAATGAGGCAGACTTCCATGGCATGTAGGATGTGAGAGAACAGAATTCGTGGAGCTGTTGGAGCACTGAGGACATCTAGCTTTTCAAAGGAAGGGTGCAGTGTGTTGCCCTACCCTCTGAATACATAGACTGACTGGGAAAGATTACTGAGCCTGGATGTTTCTTAGAAAGGCAGAGGAGCCTGCTGGTACTCACTGTATTTGTAGGGAAAAGAGTGCCTACACGAGGGTGCCTAGTGTTTGGAAAAGTGAAGAAACGTTAAAGAAAAGCAGAACTGCGAGTACGACCTAATGGAAACTGCTAAGCGCTTTCGCTTCACCAGGGCTTTTCAGGCCTTAGCTTGAGGCAAGGACTCACGTCAAATTTCCCTGTAGCTCTAGAGCATGAATGGAGGAGCTCCCACACATGCTATGGAAGCACCGTGTTTCCTTAGAGAAAACTCCATTTCTCTCCAGAGGGCTGCCCACAGTGACTAGAGGCCAGTCAAAAACAGTGTTATTTAGGTATCTTCAGTGCAGCACGCATAGAACCTTTAAAATGGGAGAGCAAGGTTTGTGGCATCAGGTGTTTTTTCTGGTGAACATGCAGCCGAACACGTTCTGATTTCTCACAAGTCAAAAGGACCCTAGCTACACCCTGGTCCCTTGCTGAAACAAGTTTTCTTCACAGGGTGTTCTTCATGTATCAAACTCCCTCGTCCTTGGAACGTTCTATGTATGCTATCGGGCTTAAGCCAATTCTAAATTCCTGCAGTGTAACAGGAAAGACTATGCTTTGGTTCCACTAGGAATGCAAGGCTCCTTTCTCCTATAGGTATGGGGTCCTTGGGTAAGAGTTCCTAGAGGAGGGCGAAGCAGATTGTGTTTCTTAGTGTAGCTCCAATGAGGGCAATGAGGCAGACTTCCATGGCATGTAGGACTTTAGAGAACAGAATCCGTGGAGCTGTTGGAGCGCTGAGGACATCTAGCTTTCCCAAGGAAGGGTGCAGTGTGTTGCCCTACCCTCTGAATACATAGACTGACTGGGAAAGACTACTGAGCCTGGATGTTTCTTAGAAAGGCAGAGGAGCCTGCTGGTACTCACTGTATTTGTAGGCAAAAGTGTGCCTACAGGAGGCTGATACGTGTCTAGAAAAGTGAAGAAACGTTAAAGTAAAGCAGAACTGCGAGTACGACCTAATGGAAACTGCTAAGCGCTTTCCCTTCAACAGGGCTTGTCAGGCCTTAGCTTGAGGCAAGGACTCACGTCAAGTTTCCCTGTAGCTCTAGAGCGAGACAGGAGGAGCTCCCACCCAGGCTATCGAAGCACCGTGTTTCCTTAGAGAAAACTGCTTTTCTTTCCAGAGGGCTGCCTACAGTAACTAGAGGCCAGTCAAAATCAGTGTTATTTAGGTATCTTCAGTGCAGCATGGATAAAGCTTTTAAAATGGGAAAGTAAGGTTTGTGCAATCAGGTCTTCCTTTCCGGTGACCATGCTATCGAAACCCTTCTGATTTCTAACAAGTCAAAAGAGACTCTCGCTACACCATGGTCCCTTGCGGAATCAACTTTTCTTCACGGGGTGTTCTGCATGTAGCGAACTCTCTCATCCTTGGAACGCTCTATGTAACCCTTCGGGCCTAAGCCTATTCGAAAGTCCTGCAGGGTAACAGGAAAAACATTGCATTGGTTCCTGTAGGAATGCAAGCCTCCTTTCTCCTGTAGGTATGGGATCCTTGGGTAAGAGTTCCTAGAAGGAAGGCGAAGCAGATTGTGTTTCTTAGTGTAGCTCCAATGAGGGCAATGAGGCAGACTTCCATGGGTTGTAGGACGTGAGAGAACAGAATCCCTGGAACTGTTGAAGAGCTGAGTCCATCTAACTTCCTAAGGAAGGGGACAGCGAGTTGCCCTACACTCTGAACACATAGAGTGACTGGGAAAGGCTTCTAGGTCTGGATGTTTCTTAGAAGGGCAAAGGAGACTGCTGGTACTCACTGTATTTGTAGGAAAAAGAGTGCCTACACGAGGCTGCCTAGTGTCTGGAAAAGTGAAAAACCTTAAAGTAAAGCAGAACTGCGAATACGACCTAATGGAAACTGCTACATGCTTTCGCTTCAGCAGGGCTTTTCAGGCTTTAGCTTGAGGCAAGGACTCTCGTCAAATTTCCCTGTAGCTCTAGAGCATGAATGGAGGAGCTCCCACACATGCTATGGAAGCACCGTGTTTCCTTAGAGAAAACTCCATTTCTCTCCAGAGGGCTGCCCACAGTGACTAGAGGCCAGTCAAAAACAGTGTTATTTAGGTATCTTCAGTGCAGCACGCATAGAGCTTTTAAAATGGGAGAGCAAGGTTTGTGGCATCAGGTGTTCTTTTCCGGTCAACATGCAGCCGAACACCTTCTGATTTCTAACAAGTCAAAAGGGACTTTAGCTACACCCTGGCCCCTTGCTGAATCAACTTTTCTTCGCAGGGTGTTCTGCATGTATCGAACGCCCTCATCCTGGGAACGTTCTATGTTTGCCATCAGGCCTAAGCCTATTCTAAAGTCCTGCAGTGTAACAGGAAAATCTGTGATTTTGTTCCAGTAGGAATGCAAGCCTCCTTTCTCCTGTAGGTATGGGGTCCTTGGGTAAGAGTCCCTAGAAGGAAGGCGAAGCAGATTGTGTTTCTTAGTGTAGCTCCAAAGAGGGCAATGAGGCAGACTTCCATGGCATGTAGGACGTGAGAGAACAGAATTCGTGGAGCTGTTGGAGCACTGAGGACATCTAGCTTTTCAAAGGAAGGGTGCAGTGTGTTGCCCTACCCTCTGAATACATAGACTGACTGCGAAAGACTACTGAGCCTGGATGTTTCTTAGAAAGGCAGAGGAGCCTGCTGGTACTCACTGTATTTGTAGGCAAAAGTGTGCCTACAGGAGGCTGATACGTGTCTAGAAAAGTGAAGAAACGTTAAAGTAAAGCAGAACTGCGAGTACGACCTAATGGAAACTGCTAAGCGCTTTCCCTTCAACAGGGCTTGTCAGGCCTTAGCTTGAGGCAAGGACTCACGTCAAGTTTCCCTGTAGCTCTAGAGCGAGACAGGAGGAGCTCCCACCCAGGCTATCGAAGCACCGTGTTTCCTTAGAGAAAACTGCTTTTCTTTCCAGAGGGCTGCCTACAGTAACTAGAGGCCAGTCAAAAACAGTGTTATTTAGGTATCTTCAGTGCAGCATGGATAAAGCTTTTAAAATGGGAAAGTAAGGTTTGTGCAATCAGGTCTTCCTTTCCGGTGACCATGCTATCGAAACCCTTCTGATTACTAACAAGTCAAAAGAGACTCTCGCTACACCATGGTCCCTTGCGGAATCAACTTTTCTTCACAGGGTGTTCTGCATGTAGCGAACTTTCTCATCCTTGGAACGCTCTATGTAACCCTTCGGGCCTAAGCCTATTCGAAAGTCCTGTAGGGTAACAGGAAAAACTTTGCATTGGTTCCTGTAGGAATGCAAGCCTCCTTTCTCCTGTAGGTATGGGATCCTTGGGTAAGAGTTCCTAGAGGAAGGCGAAGCAGATTGTGTTTCTTAGTGTAGCTCCAATGAGGGCAATGAGGCAGACTTCCATGGCATGTAGGATGTGAGAGAACAGAATTCGTGGAGCTGTTGGAGCACTGAGGACATCTAGCTTTTCAAAGGAAGGGTGCAGTGTGTTGCCCTACCCTCTGAATACATAGACTGACTGGGAAAGATTACTGAGCCTGGATGTTTCTTAGAAAGGCAGAGGAGCCTGCTGGTACTCACTGTATTTGTAGGGAAAAGAGTGCCTACACGAGGGTGCCTAGTGTTTGGAAAAGTGAAGAAACGTTAAAGAAAAGCAGAACTGCGAGTACGACCTAATGGAAACTGCTAAGCGCTTTCGCTTCACCAGGGCTTTTCAGGCCTTAGCTTGAGGCAAGGACTCACGTCAAATTTCCCTGTAGCTCTAGAGCATGAATGGAGGAGCTCCCACACATGCTATGGAAGCACCGTGTTTCCTTAGAGAAAACTCTATTTCTCTCCAGAGGGCTGCCCACAGTGACTAGAGGCCAGTCAAAAACAGTGTTATTTAGGTATCTTCAGTGCAGCACGCATAGAACCTTTAAAATGGGAGAGCAAGGTTTGTGGCATCAGGTGTTTTTTCTGGTGAACATGCAGCCGAACACGTTCTGATTTCTCACAAGTCAAAAGGACCCTAGCTACACCCTGGTCCCTTGCTGAAACAAGTTTTCTTCACAGGGTGTTCTTCATGTATCAAACTCCCTCGTCCTTGGAACGTTCTATGTATGCTATCGGGCTTAAGCCAATTCTAAATTCCTGCAGTGTAACAGGAAAGACTATGCTTTGGTTCCACTAGGAATGCAAGGCTCCTTTCTCCTATAGGTATGGGGTCCTTGGGTAAGAGTTCCTAGAGGAGGGCGAAGCAGATTGTGTTTCTTAGTGTAGCTCCAATGAGGGCAATGAGGCAGACTTCCATGGCATGTAGGACTTTAGAGAACAGAATCCGTGGAGCTGTTGGAGCGCTGAGGACATCTAGCTTTCCCAAGGAAGGGTGCAGTGTGTTGCCCTACCCTCTGAATACATAGACTGACTGGGAAAGACTACTGAGCCTGGATGTTTCTTAGAAAGGCAGAGGAGCCTGCTGGTACTCACTGTATTTGTAGGCAAAAGTGTGCCTACAGGAGGCTGATACGTGTCTAGAAAAGTGAAGAAACGTTAAAGTAAAGCAGAACTGCGAGTACGACCTAATGGAAACTGCTAAGCGCTTTCCCTTCAACAGGGCTTGTCAGGCCTTAGCTTGAGGCAAGGACTCACGTCAAGTTTCCCTGTAGCTCTAGAGCGAGACAGGAGGAGCTCCCACCCAGGCTATCGAAGCACCGTGTTTCCTTAGAGAAAACTGCTTTTCTTTCCAGAGGGCTGCCTACAGTAACTAGAGGCCGGTCAAAATCAGTGTTATTTAGGTATCTTCAGTGCAGCATGGATAAAGCTTTTAAAATGGGAAAGTAAGGTTTGTGCAATCAGGTCTTCCTTTCCGGTGACCATGCTATCGAAACCCTTCTGATTTCTAACAAGTCAAAAGAGACTCTCGCTACACCATGGTCCCTTGCGGAATCAACTTTTCTTCACGGGGTGTTCTGCATGTAGCGAACTCTCTCATCCTTGGAACGCTCTATGTAACCCTTCGGGCCTAAGCCTATTCGAAAGTCCTGCAGGGTAACAGGAAAAACATTGCATTGGTTCCTGTAGGAATGCAAGCCTCCTTTCTCCTGTAGGTATGGGATCCTTGGGTAAGAGTTCCTAGAAGGAAGGCGAAGCAGATTGTGTTTCTTAGTGTAGCTCCAATGAGGGCAATGAGGCAGACTTCCATGGGTTGTAGGACGTGAGAGAACAGAATCCCTGGAACTGTTGAAGAGCTGAGTCCATCTAACTTCCTAAGGAAGGGGACAGCGAGTTGCCCTACACTCTGAACACATAGAGTGACTGGGAAAGGCTTCTAGGTCTGGATGTTTCTTAGAAGGGCAAAGGAGACTGCTGGTACTCACTGTATTTGTAGGAAAAAGAGTGCCTACACGAGGCTGCCTAGTGTCTGGAAAAGTGAAAAACCTTAAAGTAAAGCAGAACTGCGAATACGACCTAATGGAAACTGCTACATGCTTTCGCTTCAGCAGGGCTTTTCAGGCTTTAGCTTGAGGCAAGGACTCTCGTCAAATTTCCCTGTAGCTCTAGAGCATGAATGGAGGAGCTCCCACACATGCTATGGAAGCACCGTGTTTCCTTAGAGAAAACTCCATTTCTCTCCAGAGGGCTGCCCACAGTGACTAGAGGCCAGTCAAAAACAGTGTTATTTAGGTATCTTCAGTGCAGCACGCATAGAGCTTTTAAAATGGGAGAGCAAGGTTTGTGGCATCAGGTGTTTTTTCTGGTGAACATGCAGCCGAACACGTTCTGATTTCTCACAAGTCAAAAGGACCCTAGCTACACCCTGGTCCCTTGCTGAAACAAGTTTTCTTCACAGGGTGTTCTTCATGTATCGAACTCCCTCGTCCTTGGAACGTTCTATGTATGCTATCGGGCTTAAGCCAATTCTAAATTCCTGCAGTGTAACAGGAAAAACTATGCTTTGGTTCCACTAGGAATGCAAGGCTCCTTTCTCCTATAGGTATGGGGTCCTTGGGTAAGAGTTCCTAGAGGAGGGCGAAGCAGATTGTGTTTCTTAGTGTAGCTCCAATGAGGGCAATGAGGCAGACTTCCATGGCATGTAGGACTTTAGAGAACAGAATCCGTGGAGCTGTTGGAGCGCTGAGGACATCTAGCTTTCCCAAGGAAGGGTGCAGTGTGTTGCCCTACCCTCTGAATACATAGACTGACTGGGAAAGACTACTGAGCCTGGATGTTTCTTAGAAAGGCAGAGGAGCCTGCTGGTACTCACTGTATTTGTAGGCAAAAGTGTGCCTACAGGAGGCTGATACGTGTCTAGAAAAGTGAAGAAACGTTAAAGTAAAGCAGAACTGCGAGTACGACCTAATGGAAACTGCTAAGCGCTTTCCCTTCAACAGGGCTTGTCAGGCCTTAGCTTGAGGCAAGGACTCACGTCAAGTTTCCCTGTAGCTCTAGAGCGAGACAGGAGGAGCTCCCACCCAGGCTATCGAAGCACCGTGTTTCCTTAGAGAAAACTGCTTTTCTTTCCAGAGGGCTGCCTACAGTAACTAGAGGCCAGTCAAAAACAGTGTTATTTAGGTATCTTCAGTGCAGCATGGATAAAGCTTTTAAAATGGGAAAGTAAGGTTTGTGCAATCAGGTCTTCCTTTCCGGTGACCATGCTATCGAAACCCTTCTGATTTCTAACAAGTCAAAAGAGACTCTCGCTACACCATGGTCCCTTGCGGAATCAACTTTTCTTCACGGGGTGTTCTGCATGTAGCGAACTCTCTCATCCTTGGAACGCTCTATGTAACCCTTCGGGCCTAAGCCTATTCGAAAGTCCTGCAGGGTAACAGGAAAAACTTTGCATTGGTTCCGGTAGGAATGCAAGCCTCCTTTCTCCTGTAGGTATGGGATCCTTGGGTAAGAGTTCCTAGAAGGAAGGCGAAGCAGATTGTGTTTCTTAGTGTAGCTCCAATGAGGGCAATGAGGCAGACTTCCATGGGTTGTAGGACGTGAGAGAACAGAATCCCTGGAACTGTTGAAGAGCTGAGTCCATCTAACTTCCTAAGGAAGGGGACAGCGAGTTGCCCTACACTCTGAACACATAGAGTGACTGGGAAAGGCTTCTAGGTCTGGATGTTTCTTAGAAGGGCAAAGGAGACTGCTGGTACTCACTGTATTTGTAGGAAAAAGAGTGCCTACACGAGGCTGCCTAGTGTCTGGAAAAGTGAAAAACCTTAAAGTAAAGCAGAACTGCGAATACCACCTAATGGAAACTGCTACATGCTTTCGCTTCAGCAGGGCTTTTCAGGCTTTAGCTTGAGGCAAGGACTCTCGTCAAATTTCCCTGTAGCTCTAGAGCATGAATGGAGGAGCTCCCACACATGCTATGGAAGCACCGTGTTTCCTTAGAGAAAACTCCATTTCTCTCCAGAGGGCTGCCCACAGTGACTAGAGGCCAGTCAAAAACAGTGTTATTTAGGTATCTTCAGTGCAGCACGCATACAGCTTTTAAAATGGGAGAGCAAGGTTTGTGGCATCAGGTGTTCTTTTCCGGTCAACATGCAGCCGAACACCTTCTGATTTCTAACAAGTCAAAAGGGACTTTAGCTACACCCTGGCCCCTTGCTGAATCAACTTTTCTTCGCAGGGTGTTCTGCATGTATCGAACGCCCTCATCCTGGGAACGTTCTATGTTTGCCATCAGGCCTAAGCCTATTCTAAAGTCCTGCAGTGTAACAGGAAAATCTGTGATTTTGTTCCAGTAGGAATGCAAGCCTCCTTTCTCCTGTAGGTATGGGGTCCTTGGGTAAGAGTCCCTAGAAGGAAGGCGAAGCAGATTGTGTTTCTTAGTGTAGCTCCAAAGAGGGCAATGAGGCAGACTTCCATGGCATGTAGGACGTGAGAGAACAGAATTCGTGGAGCTGTTGGAGCACTGAGGACATCTAGCTTTTCAAAGGAAGGGTGCAGTGTGTTGCCCTACCCTCTGAATACATAGACTGACTGCGAAAGACTACTGAGCCTGGATGTTTCTTAGAAAGGCAGAGGAGCCTGCTGGTACTCACTGTATTTGTAGGCAAAAGTGTGCCTACAGGAGGCTGATACGTGTCTAGAAAAGTGAAGAAACGTTAAAGTAAAGCAGAACTGCGAGTACGACCTAATGGAAACTGCTAAGCGCTTTCCCTTCAACAGGGCTTGTCAGGCCTTAGCTTGAGGCAAGGACTCACGTCAAGTTTCCCTGTAGCTCTAGAGCGAGACAGGAGGAGCTCCCACCCAGGCTATCGAAGCACCGTGTTTCCTTAGAGAAAACTGCTTTTCTTTCCAGAGGGCTGCCTACAGTAACTAGAGGCCAGTCAAAAACAGTGTTATTTAGGTATCTTCAGTGCAGCATGGATAAAGCTTTTAAAATGGGAAAGTAAGGTTTGTGCAATCAGGTCTTCCTTTCCGGTGACCATGCTATCGAAACCCTTCTGATTACTAACAAGTCAAAAGAGACTCTCGCTACACCATGGTCCCTTGCGGAATCAACTTTTCTTCACAGGGTGTTCTGCATGTAGCGAACTTTCTCATCCTTGGAACGCTCTATGTAACCCTTCGGGCCTAAGCCTATTCGAAAGTCCTGTAGGGTAACAGGAAAAACTTTGCATTGGTTCCTGTAGGAATGCAAGCCTCCTTTCTCCTGTAGGTATGGGATCCTTGGGTAAGAGTTCCTAGAGGAAGGCGAAGCAGATTGTGTTTCTTAGTGTAGCTCCAATGAGGGCAATGAGGCAGACTTCCATGGCATGTAGGATGTGAGAGAACAGAATTCGTGGAGCTGTTGGAGCACTGAGGACATCTAGCTTTTCAAAGGAAGGGTGCAGTGTGTTGCCCTACCCTCTGAATACATAGACTGACTGGGAAAGATTACTGAGCCTGGATGTTTCTTAGAAAGGCAGAGGAGCCTGCTGGTACTCACTGTATTTGTAGGGAAAAGAGTGCCTACACGAGGGTGCCTAGTGTTTGGAAAAGTGAAGAAACGTTAAAGAAAAGCAGAACTGCGAGTACGACCTAATGGAAACTGCTAAGCGCTTTCGCTTCACCAGGGCTTTTCAGGCCTTAGCTTGAGGCAAGGACTCACGTCAAATTTCCCTGTAGCTCTAGAGCATGAATGGAGGAGCTCCCACACATGCTATGGAAGCACCGTGTTTCCTTAGAGAAAACTCCATTTCTCTCCAGAGGGCTGCCCACAGTGACTAGAGGCCAGTCAAAAACAGTGTTATTTAGGTATCTTCAGTGCAGCACGCATAGAACCTTTAAAATGGGAGAGCAAGGTTTGTGGCATCAGGTGTTTTTTCTGGTGAACATGCAGCCGAACACGTTCTGATTTCTCACAAGTCAAAAGGACCCTAGCTACACCCTGGTCCCTTGCTGAAACAAGTTTTCTTCACAGGGTGTTCTTCATGTATCAAACTCCCTCGTCCTTGGAACGTTCTATGTATGCTATCGGGCTTAAGCCAATTCTAAATTCCTGCAGTGTAACAGGAAAGACTATGCTTTGGTTCCACTAGGAATGCAAGGCTCCTTTCTCCTATAGGTATGGGGTCCTTGGGTAAGAGTTCCTAGAGGAGGGCGAAGCAGATTGTGTTTCTTAGTGTAGCTCCAATGAGGGCAATGAGGCAGACTTCCATGGCATGTAGGACTTTAGAGAACAGAATCCGTGGAGCTGTTGGAGCGCTGAGGACATCTAGCTTTCCCAAGGAAGGGTGCAGTGTGTTGCCCTACCCTCTGAATACATAGACTGACTGGGAAAGACTACTGAGCCTGGATGTTTCTTAGAAAGGCAGAGGAGCCTGCTGGTACTCACTGTATTTGTAGGCAAAAGTGTGCCTACAGGAGGCTGATACGTGTCTAGAAAAGTGAAGAAACGTTAAAGTAAAGCAGAACTGCGAGTACGACCTAATGGAAACTGCTAAGCGCTTTCCCTTCAACAGGGCTTGTCAGGCCTTAGCTTGAGGCAAGGACTCACGTCAAGTTTCCCTGTAGCTCTAGAGCGAGACAGGAGGAGCTCCCACCCAGGCTATCGAAGCACCGTGTTTCCTTAGAGAAAACTGCTTTTCTTTCCAGAGGGCTGCCTACAGTAACTAGAGGCCAGTCAAAATCAGTGTTATTTAGGTATCTTCAGTGCAGCATGGATAAAGCTTTTAAAATGGGAAAGTAAGGTTTGTGCAATCAGGTCTTCCTTTCCGGTGACCATGCTATCGAAACCCTTCTGATTTCTAACAAGTCAAAAGAGACTCTCGCTACACCATGGTCCCTTGCGGAATCAACTTTTCTTCACGGGGTGTTCTGCATGTAGCGAACTCTCTCATCCTTGGAACGCTCTATGTAACCCTTCGGGCCTAAGCCTATTCGAAAGTCCTGCAGGGTAACAGGAAAAACATTGCATTGGTTCCTGTAGGAATGCAAGCCTCCTTTCTCCTGTAGGTATGGGATCCTTGGGTAAGAGTCCCTAGAAGGAAGGCGAAGCAGATTGTGTTTCTTAGTGTAGCTCCAATGAGGGCAATGAGGCAGACTTCCATGGGTTGTAGGACGTGAGAGAACAGAATCCCTGGAACTGTTGAAGAGCTGAGTCCATCTAACTTCCTAAGGAAGGGGACAGCGAGTTGCCCTACACTCTGAACACATAGAGTGACTGGGAAAGGCTTCTAGGTCTGGATGTTTCTTAGAAGGGCAAAGGAGACTGCTGGTACTCACTGTATTTGTAGGAAAAAGAGTGCCTACACGAGGCTGCCTAGTGTCTGGAAAAGTGAAAAACCTTAAAGTAAAGCAGAACTGCGAATACGACCTAATGGAAACTGCTACATGCTTTCGCTTCAGCAGGGCTTTTCAGGCTTTAGCTTGAGGCAAGGACTCTCGTCAAATTTCCCTGTAGCTCTAGAGCATGAATGGAGGAGCTCCCACACATGCTATGGAAGCACCGTGTTTCCTTAGAGAAAACTCCATTTCTCTCCAGAGGGCTGCCCACAGTGACTAGAGGCCAGTCAAAAACAGTGTTATTTAGGTATCTTCAGTGCAGCACGCATAGAGCTTTTAAAATGGGAGAGCAAGGTTTGTGGCATCAGGTGTTTTTTCTGGTGAACATGCAGCCGAACACGTTCTGATTTCTCACAAGTCAAAAGGACCCTAGCTACACCCTGGTCCCTTGCTGAAACAAGTTTTCTTCACAGGGTGTTCTTCATGTATCGAACTCCCTCGTCCTTGGAACGTTCTATGTATGCTATCGGGCTTAAGCCAATTCTAAATTCCTGCAGTGTAACAGGAAAAACTATGCTTTGGTTCCACTAGGAATGCAAGGCTCCTTTCTCCTATAGGTATGGGGTCCTTGGGTAAGAGTTCCTAGAGGAGGGCGAAGCAGATTGTGTTTCTTAGTGTAGCTCCAATGAGGGCAATGAGGCAGACTTCCATGGCATGTAGGACTTTAGAGAACAGAATCCGTGGAGCTGTTGGAGCGCTGAGGACATGTAGCTTTCCCAAGGAAGGGTGCAGTGTGTTGCCCTACCCTCTGAATACATAGACTGACTGGGAAAGACTACTGAGCCTGGATGTTTCTTAGAAAGGCAGAGGAGCCTGCTGGTACTCACTGTATTTGTAGGCAAAAGTGTGCCTACAGGAGGCTGATACGTGTCTAGAAAAGTGAAGAAACGTTAAAGTAAAGCAGAACTGCGAGTACGACCTAATGGAAACTGCTAAGCGCTTTCCCTTCAACAGGGCTTGTCAGGCCTTAGCTTGAGGCAAGGACTCACGTCAAGTTTCCCTGTAGCTCTAGAGCGAGACAGGAGGAGCTCCCACCCAGGCTATCGAAGCACCGTGTTTCCTTAGAGAAAACTGCTTTTCTTTCCAGAGGGCTGCCTACAGTAACTAGAGGCCAGTCAAAAACAGTGTTATTTAGGTATCTTCAGTGCAGCATGGATAAAGCTTTTAAAATGGGAAAGTAAGGTTTGTGCAATCAGGTCTTCCTTTCCGGTGACCATGCTATCGAAACCCTTCTGATTTCTAACAAGTCAAAAGAGACTCTCGCTACACCATGGTCCCTTGCGGAATCAACTTTTCTTCACGGGGTGTTCTGCATGTAGCGAACTCTCTCATCCTTGGAACGCTCTATGTAACCCTTCGGGCCTAAGCCTATTCGAAAGTCCTGCAGGGTAACAGGAAAAACTTTGCATTGGTTCCGGTAGGAATGCAAGCCTCCTTTCTCCTGTAGGTATGGGATCCTTGGGTAAGAGTTCCTAGAAGGAAGGCGAAGCAGATTGTGTTTCTTAGTGTAGCTCCAATGAGGGCAATGAGGCAGACTTCCATGGGTTGTAGGACGTGAGAGAACAGAATCCCTGGAACTGTTGAAGAGCTGAGTCCATCTAACTTCCTAAGGAAGGGGACAGCGAGTTGCCCTACACTCTGAACACATAGAGTGACTGGGAAAGGCTTCTAGGTCTGGATGTTTCTTAGAAGGGCAAAGGAGACTGCTGGTACTCACTGTATTTGTAGGAAAAAGAGTGCCTACACGAGGCTGCCTAGTGTCTGGAAAAGTGAAAAACCTTAAAGTAAAGCAGAACTGCGAATACCACCTAATGGAAACTGCTACATGCTTTCGCTTCAGCAGGGCTTTTCAGGCTTTAGCTTGAGGCAAGGACTCTCGTCAAATTTCCCTGTAGCTCTAGAGCATGAATGGAGGAGCTCCCACACATGCTATGGAAGCACCGTGTTTCCTTAGAGAAAACTCCATTTCTCTCCAGAGGGCTGCCCACAGTGACTAGAGGCCAGTCAAAAACAGTGTTATTTAGGTATCTTCAGTGCAGCACGCATACAGCTTTTAAAATGGGAGAGCAAGGTTTGTGGCATCAGGTGTTCTTTTCCGGTCAACATGCAGCCGAACACCTTCTGATTTCTAACAAGTCAAAAGGGACTTTAGCTACACCCTGGCCCCTTGCTGAATCAACTTTTCTTCGCAGGGTGTTCTGCATGTACCGAACGCCCTCATCCTGGGAACGTTCTATGTTTGCCATCAGGCCTAAGCCTATTCTAAAGTCCTGCAGTGTAACAGGAAAATCTGTGATTTTGTTCCAGTAGGAATGCAAGCCTCCTTTCTCCTGTAGGTATGGGGTCCTTGGGTAAGAGTCCCTAGAAGGAAGGCGAAGCAGATTGTGTTTCTTAGTGTAGCTCCAAAGAGGGCAATGAGGCAGACTTCCATGGCATGTAGAATGTGAGAGAACAGAATCCCTGGAGCTGTGGAAGAGCTGAGTCCATCTAGCTTCCTAAGGAAGGGTGCAGCGAGTTGCCCTACACTCTGAATACATAGAGTGACTGATAAAGACTTCTAGGCCTGGATGTTTCTTGGAAGGGAAAAGGAGACTGCTGGTACTCACTGTATTTGTAGGAAAAAGGATGCCTACACGAGGGTGCCTAGTGTCTGGAAAAGTGAAGAATCGTTAAAGTAAAGCAGAACGGCGAATACGACATAATGGAAACTGATAAGCGCTTTCGCTTCAGCAGGGCTTTTCAGGCTTTAGCTTGAGGCAAGGACTCACGTCAAGTTTCCCTGTAGCTCTAGAGCATGACAGGAGGAGCTCCCACCCATGCTATGGAAGCACCGTGTTTCCTTAGAGAAAACTCCTTTTCTTTCCAGAGGGCTGCCCACAATGACTAGAGGCCAGTCAAAAACAGTGTTATGTAGGTATCTTCAGTGCAGCATGGATAGAGCTTTTAAAATGGGAAAGCAAGGTTTGTGCCATCAGGTGTTCTTTTATGGTGAACATGCAGCCGAACACGTTCTGATTTCTGACAAGTCAAAAGGACTCTAGCTACACCCTGGTCCCGTCTGAAACAAGTTTTCTTCACAGGGTGTTCTGCATGTATCGAACTCCCTCGTCCTTGGAACGTTCTATGTATGCTATCGAGCCTATGCCTATTCTAAAGTCCTGCAGTGTAACAGTAAAAACTCTGCTTTGGTTCCACTAGGAATGCAAGTCTCCTTTCTCCGGTAGGTATGGGGTCCTAGGGTAAGAGTTCCTAGAGGAAGGCGAAGCAGATTGTGTTTCTTAGTGTAGCTCCAATGAGGGCAATGAGGCAGACTTCCATGGCATGTAGGACGTGAGAGAACAGAATTCGTGGAGCTGTTGGAGCACTGAGGACATCTAGCTTTTCAAAGGAAGGGTGCAGTGTGTTGCCCTACCCTCTGAATACATAGACTGACTGGGAAAGACTACTGAGCCTGGATGTTTCTTAGAAAGGCAGAGGAGCCTGCTGGTACTCACTGTATTTGTAGGGAAAAGAGTGCCTACACGAGGGTGCCTAGTGTCTGGAAAAGTGAAGAAACGTTAAAGAAAAGCAGAACTGCGAGTACGACCTAATGGAAACTGCTAAGCGCTTTCCCTTCACCAGGGCTTTTCAGGCCTTAGCTTGAGGCAAGGACTCACGTCAAATTTCCCTGTAGCTCTAGAGCATGAATGGAGGAGCTCCCACACTTGCTATGGAAGCACCGTGTTTCCTTAGAGAAAACTCCATTTCTCTCCAGAGGGCTGCCCACAGTGACTAGAGGCCAGTCAAAAACAGTGTTATTTAGGTATCTTCAGTGCAGCACGCATAGAGCTTTTAAAATGGGAGAGCAAGGTTTGTGGCATCAGGTGTTTTTTCTGGTGAACATGCAGCCGAACACGTTCTGATTTCTCACAAGTCAAAAGGACCCTAGCTACACCCTGGTCCCTTGCTGAAACAAGTTTTCTTCACAGGGTGTTCTTCATGTATCAAACTCCCTCGTCCTTGGAACGTTCTATGTATGCTATCGGGCTTAAGCCAATTCTAAATTCCTGCAGTGTAACAGGAAAGACTATGCTTTGGTTCCACTAGGAATGCAAGGCTCCTTTCTCCTATAGGTATGGGGTCCTTGGGTAAGAGTTCCTAGAGGAGGGCGAAGCAGATTGTGTTTCTTAGTGTAGCTCCAATGAGGGCAATGAGGCAGACTTCCATGGCATGTAGGACTTTAGAGAACAGAATCCGTGGAGCTGTTGGAGCGCTGAGGACATCTAGCTTTCCCAAGGAAGGGTGCAGTGTGTTGCCCTACCCTCTGAATACATAGACTGACTGGGAAAGACTACTGAGCCTGGATGTTTCTTAGAAAGGCAGAGGAGCCTGCTGGTACTCACTGTATTTGTAGGCAAAAGTGTGCCTACAGGAGGCTGATACGTGTCTAGAAAAGTGAAGAAACGTTAAAGTAAAGCAGAACTGCGAGTACGACCTAATGGAAACTGCTAAGCGCTTTCCCTTCAACAGGGCTTGTCAGGCCTTAGCTTGAGGCAAGGACTCACGTCAAGTTTCCCTGTAGCTCTAGAGCGAGACAGGAGGAGCTCCCACCCAGGCTATCGAAGCACCGTGTTTCCTTAGAGAAAACTGCTTTTCTTTCCAGAGGGCTGCCTACAGTAACTAGAGGCCGGTCAAAATCAGTGTTATTTAGGTATCTTCAGTGCAGCATGGATAAAGCTTTTAAAATGGGAAAGTAAGGTTTGTGCAATCAGGTCTTCCTTTCCGGTGACCATGCTATCGAAACCCTTCTGATTTCTAACAAGTCAAAAGAGACTCTCGCTACACCATGGTCCCTTGCGGAATCAACTTTTCTTCACAGGGTGTTCTGCATGTAGCGAACTCTCTCATCCTTGGAACGCTCTATGTAACCCTTCGGGCCTAAGCCTATTCGAAAGTCCTGCAGGGTAACAGGAAAAACTTTGCATTGGTTCCTGTAGGAATGCAAGCCTCCTTTCTCCTGTAGGTATGGGATCCTTGGGTAAGAGTTCCTAGAAGGAAGGCGAAGCAGATTGTGTTTCTTAGTGTAGCTCCAATGAGGGCAATGAGGCAGACTTCCATGGGTTGTAGGACGTGAGAGAACAGAATCCCTGGAACTGTTGAAGAGCTGAGTCCATCTAACTTCCTAAGGAAGGGGACAGCGAGTTGCCCTACACTCTGAACACATAGAGTGACTGGGAAAGGCTTCTAGGTCTGGATGTTTCTTAGAAGGGCAAAGGAGACTGCTGGTACTCACTGTATTTGTAGGAAAAAGAGTGCCTACACGAGGCTGCCTAGTGTCTGGAAAAGTGAAAAACCTTAAAGTAAAGCAGAACTGCGAATACGACCTAATGGAAACTGCTACATGCTTTCGCTTCAGCAGGGCTTTTCAGGCTTTAGCTTGAGGCAAGGACTCTCGTCAAATTTCCCTGTAGCTCTAGAGCATGAATGGAGGAGCTCCCACACATGCTATGGAAGCACCGTGTTTCCTTAGAGAAAACTCCATTTCTCTCCAGAGGGCTGCCCACAGTGACTAGAGGCCAGTCAAAAACAGTGTTATTGAGGTATCTTCAGTGCAGCACGCATACAGCTTTTAAAATGGGAGAGCAAGGTTTGTGGCATCAGGTGTTCTTTTCCGGTCAACATGCAGCCGAACACCTTCTGATTTCTAACAAGTCAAAAGGGACTTTAGCTACACCCTGGCCCCTTGCTGAATCAACTTTTCTTCGCAGGGTGTTCTGCATGTATCGAACGCCCTCATCCTGGGAACGTTCTATGTTTGCCATCAGGCCTAAGCCTATTCTAAAGTCCTGCAGTGTAACAGGAAAATCTGTGATTTTGTTCCAGTAGGAATGCAAGCCTCCTTTCTCCTGTAGGTATGGGGTCCTTGGGTAAGAGTCCCTAGAAGGAAGGCGAAGCAGATTGTGTTTCTTAGTGTAGCTCCAAAGAGGGCAATGAGGCAGACTTCCATGGCATGTAGAATGTGAGAGAACAGAATCCCTGGAGCTGTGGAAGAGCTGAGTCCGTCTAGCTTCCTAAGGAAGGGTGCAGCGAGTTGCCCTACACTCTGAATACATAGAGTGACTGATAAAGACTTCTAGGCCTGGATGTTTCTTGGAAGGGAAAAGGAGACTGCTGGTACTCACTGTATTTGTAGGAAAAAGGATGCCTACACGAGGGTGCCTAGTGTCTGGAAAAGTGAAGAATCGTTAAAGTAAAGCAGAACGGCGAATACGACATAATGGAAACTGATAAGCGCTTTCGCTTCAGCAGGGCTTTTCAGGCTTTAGCTTGAGGCAAGGACTCACGTCAAGTTTCCCTGTAGCTCTAGAGCATGACAGGAGGAGCTCCCACCCATGCTATGGAAGCACCGTGTTTCCTTAGAGAAAACTCCTTTTCTTTCCAGAGGGCTGCCCACAGTGACTAGAGGCCAGTCAAAAACAGTGTTATGTAGGTATCTTCAGTGCAGCATGGATAGAGCTTTTAAAATGGGAAAGCAAGGTTTGTGCCATCAGGTATTCTTTTATGGTGAACATGCAGCCGAACACGTTCTGATTTCTCACAAGTCAAAAGGACTCTAGCTACACCCTGGTCCCGTCTGAAACAAGTTTTCTTCACAGGGTGTTCTGCATGTATCGAACTCCCTCGTCCTTGGAACGTTCTATGTATGCTATCGAGCCTATGCCTATTCTAAAGTCCTGCAGTGTAACAGTAAAAACTCTGCTTTGGTTCCACTAGGAATGCAAGTCTCCTTTCTCCGGTAGGTATGGGGTCCTAGGGTAAGAGTTCCTAGAGGAAGGCGAAGCAGATTGTGTTTCTTAGTGTAGCTCCAATGAGGGCAATGAGGCAGACTTCCATGGCATGTAGGACGTGAGAGAACAGAATTCGTGGAGCTGTTGGAGCACTGAGGACATCTAGCTTTTCAAAGGAAGGGTGCAGTGTGTTGCCCTACCCTCTGAATACATAGACTGACTGGGAAAGACTACTGAGCCTGGATGTTTCTTAGAAAGGCAGAGGAGCCTGCTGGTACTCACTGTATTTGTAGGGAAAAGAGTGCCTACACGAGGGTGCCTAGTGTCTGGAAAAGTGAAGAAACGTTAAAGAAAAGCAGAACTGCGAGTACGACCTAATGGAAACTGCTAAGCGCTTTCCCTTCACCAGGGCTTTTCAGGCCTTAGCTTGAGGCAAGGACTCACGTCAAATTTCCCTGTAGCTCTAGAGCATGAATGGAGGAGCTCCCATACATGCTATGGAAGCACCGTGTTTCCTTAGAGAAAACTCCATTTCTCTCCAGAGGGCTGCCCACAGTGACTAGAGGCCAGTCAAAAACAGTGTTATTTAGGTATCTTCAGTGCAGCACGCATAGAGCTTTTAAAATGGGAGAGCAAGGTTTGTGGCATCAGGTGTTTTTTCTGGTGAACATGCAGCCGAACACGTTCTGATTTCTCACAAGTCAAAAGGACCCTAGCTACACCCTGGTCCCTTGCTGAAACAAGTTTTCTTCACAGGGTGTTCTTCATGTATCAAACTCCCTCGTCCTTGGAACGTTCTATGTATGCTATCGGGCTTAAGCCAATTCTAAATTCCTGCAGTGTAACAGGAAAGACTATGCTTTGGTTCCACTAGGAATGCAAGGCTCCTTTCTCCTATAGGTATGGGGTCCTTGGGTAAGAGTTCCTAGAGGAAGGCGAAGCAGATTGTGTTTCTTAGTGTAGCTCCAATGAGGGCAATGAGGCAGACTTCCATGGCATGTAGGACTTTAGAGAACAGAATCCGTGGAGCTGTTGGAGCGCTGAGGACATCTAGCTTTCCCAAGGAAGGGTGCAGTGTGTTGCCCTACCCTCTGAATACATAGACTGACTGGGAAAGACTACTGAGCCTGGATGTTTCTTAGAAAGGCAGAGGAGCCTGCTGGTACTCACTGTATTTGTAGGCAAAAGTGTGCCTACAGGAGGCTGATACGTGTCTAGAAAAGTGAAGAAACGTTAAAGTAAAGCAGAACTGCGAGTACGACCTAATGGAAACTGCTAAGCGCTTTCCCTTCAACAGGGCTTGTCAGGCCTTAGCTTGAGGCAAGGACTCACGTCAAGTTTCCCTGTAGCTCTAGAGCGAGACAGGAGGAGCTCCCACCCAGGCTATCGAAGCACCGTGTTTCCTTAGAGAAAACTGCTTTTCTTTCCAGAGGGCTGCCTACAGTAACTAGAGGCCGGTCAAAATCAGTGTTATTTAGGTATCTTCAGTGCAGCATGGATAAAGCTTTTAAAATGGGAAAGTAAGGTTTGTGCAATCAGGTCTTCCTTTCCGGTGACCATGCTATCGAAACCCTTCTGATTTCTAACAAGTCAAAAGAGACTCTCGCTACACCATGGTCCCTTGCGGAATCAACTTTTCTTCACAGGGTGTTCTGCATGTAGCGAACTCTCTCATCCTTGGAACGCTCTATGTAACCCTTCGGGCCTAAGCCTATTCGAAAGTCCTGCAGGGTAACAGGAAAAACTTTGCATTGGTTCCTGTAGGAATGCAAGCCTCCTTTCTCCTGTAGGTATGGGATCCTTGGGTAAGAGTTCCTAGAAGGAAGGCGAAGCAGATTGTGTTTCTTAGTGTAGCTCCAATGAGGGCAATGAGGCAGACTTCCATGGGTTGTAGGACGTGAGAGAACAGAATCCCTGGAACTGTTGAAGAGCTGAGTCCATCTAACTTCCTAAGGAAGGGGACAGCGAGTTGCCCTACACTCTGAACACATAGAGTGACTGGGAAAGGCTTCTAGGTCTGGATGTTTCTTAGAAGGGCAAAGGAGACTGCTGGTACTCACTGTATTTGTAGGAAAAAGAGTGCCTACACGAGGCTGCCTAGTGTCTGGAAAAGTGAAAAACCTTAAAGTAAAGCAGAACTGCGAATACGACCTAATGGAAACTGCTACATGCTTTCGCTTCAGCAGGGCTTTTCAGGCTTTAGCTTGAGGCAAGGACTCTCGTCAAATTTCCCTGTAGCTCTAGAGCATGAATGGAGGAGCTCCCACACATGCTATGGAAGCACCGTGTTTCCTTAGAGAAAACTCCATTTCTCTCCAGAGGGCTGCCCACAGTGACTAGAGGCCAGTCAAAAACAGTGTTATTTAGGTATCTTCAGTGCAGCACGCATACAGCTTTTAAAATGGGAGAGCAAGGTTTGTGGCATCAGGTGTTCTTTTCCGGTCAACATGCAGCCGAACACCTTCTGATTTCTAACAAGTCAAAAGGGACTTTAGCTACACCCTGGCCCCTTGCTGAATCAACTTTTCTTCGCAGGGTGTTCTGCATGTATCGAACGCCCTCATCCTGGGAACGTTCTATGTTTGCCATCAGGCCTAAGCCTATTCTAAAGTCCTGCAGTGTAACAGGAAAATCTGTGATTTTGTTCCAGTAGGAATGCAAGCCTCCTTTCTCCTGTAGGTATGGGGTCCTTGGGTAAGAGTCCCTAGAAGGAAGGCGAAGCAGATTGTGTTTCTTAGTGTAGCTCCAAAGAGGGCAATGAGGCAGACTTCCATGGCATGTAGAATGTGAGAGAACAGAATCCCTGGAGCTGTGGAAGAGCTGAGTCCGTCTAGCTTCCTAAGGAAGGGTGCAGCGAGTTGCCCTACACTCTGAATACATAGAGTGACTGATAAAGACTTCTAGGCCTGGATGTTTCTTGGAAGGGAAAAGGAGACTGCTGGTACTCACTGTATTTGTAGGAAAAAGGATGCCTACACGAGGGTGCCTAGTGTCTGGAAAAGTGAAGAATCGTTAAAGTAAAGCAGAACGGCGAATACGACATAATGGAAACTGATAAGCACTTTCGCTTCAGCAGGGCTTTTCAGGCTTTAGCTTGAGGCAAGGACTCACGTCAAGTTTCCCTGTAGCTCTAGAGCATGACAGGAGGAGCTCCCACCCATGCTATGGAAGCACCGTGTTTCCTTAGAGAAAACTCCTTTTCTTTCCAGAGGGCTGCCCACAATGACTAGAGGCCAGTCAAAAACAGTGTTATGTAGGTATCTTCAGTGCAGCATGGATAGAGCTTTTAAAATGGGAAAGCAAGGTTTGTGCCATCAGGTGTTCTTTTATGGTGAACATGCAGCCGAACACGTTCTGATTTCTCACAAGTCAAAAGGACTCTAGCTACACCCTGGTCCCGTCTGAAACAAGTTTTCTTCACAGGGTGTTCTGCATGTATCGAACTCCCTCGTCCTTGGAACGTTCTATGTATGCTATCGAGCCTATGCCTATTCTAAAGTCCTGCAGTGTAACAGTAAAAACTCTGCTTTGGTTCCACTAGGAATGCAAGTCTCCTCTCTCCGGTAGGTATGGGGTCCTAGGGTAAGAGTTCCTAGAGGAAGGCGAAGCAGATTGTGTTTCTTAGTGTAGCTCCAATGAGGGCAATGAGGCAGACTTCCATGGCATGTAGGACGTGAGAGAACAGAATTCGTGGAGCTGTTGGAGCACTGAGGACATCTAGCTTTTCAAAGGAAGGGTGCAGTGTGTTGCCCTACCCTCTGAATACATAGACTGACTGGGAAAGACTACTGAGCCTGGATGTTTCTTAGAAAGGCAGAGGAGCCTGCTGGTACTCACTGTATTTGTAGGGAAAAGAGTGCCTACACGAGGGTGCCTAGTGTCTGGAAAAGTGAAGAAACGTTAAAGAAAAGCAGAACTGCGAATACGACCTAATGGAAACTGCTAAGCGCTTTCGCTTCACCAGGGCTTTTCAGGCCTTAGCTTGAGGCAAGGACTCACGTCAAATTTCCCTGTAGCTCTAGAGCATGAATGGAGGAGCTCCCACACTTGCTATGGAAGCACCGTGTTTCCTTAGAGAAAACTCCATTTCTCTCCAGAGGGCTGCCCACAGTGACTAGAGGCCAGTCAAAAACAGTGTTATTTAGGTATCTTCAGTGCAGCACGCATAGAGCTTTTAAAATGGGAGAGCAAGGTTTGTGGCATCAGGTGTTTTTTCTGGTGAACATGCAGCCGAACACGTTCTGATTTCTCACAAGTCAAAAGGACCCTAGCTACACCCTGGTCCCTTGCTGAAACAAGTTTTCTTCACAGGGTGTTCTTCATGTATCAAACTCCCTCGTCCTTGGAACGTTCTATGTATGCTATCGGGCTTAAGCCAATTCTAAATTCCTGCAGTGTAACAGGAAAGACTATGCTTTGGTTCCACTAGGAATGCAAGGCTCCTTTCTCCTATAGGTATGGGGTCCTTGGGTAAGAGTTCCTAGAGGAGGGCGAAGCAGATTGTGTTTCTTAGTGTAGCTCCAATGAGGGCAATGAGGCAGACTTCCATGGCATGTAGGACTTTAGAGAACAGAATCCGTGGAGCTGTTGGAGCGCTGAGGACATCTAGCTTTCCCAAGGAAGGGTGCAGTGTGTTGCCCTACCCTCTGAATACATAGACTGACTGGGAAAGACTACTGAGCCTGGATGTTTCTTAGAAAGGCAGAGGAGCCTGCTGGTACTCACTGTATTTGTAGGCAAAAGTGTGCCTACAGGAGGCTGATACGTGTCTAGAAAAGTGAAGAAACGTTAAAGTAAAGCAGAACTGCGAGTACGACCTAATGGAAACTGCTAAGCGCTTTCCCTTCAACAGGGCTTGTCAGGCCTTAGCTTGAGGCAAGGACTCACGTCAAGTTTCCCTGTAGCTCTAGAGCGAGACAGGAGGAGCTCCCACCCAGGCTATCGAAGCACCGTGTTTCCTTAGAGAAAACTGCTTTTCTTTCCAGAGGGCTGCCTACAGTAACTAGAGGCCGGTCAAAATCAGTGTTATTTAGGTATCTTCAGTGCAGCATGGATAAAGCTTTTAAAATGGGAAAGTAAGGTTTGTGCAATCAGGTCTTCCTTTCCGGTGACCATGCTATCGAAACCCTTCTGATTTCTAACAAGTCAAAAGAGACTCTCGCTACACCATGGTCCCTTGCGGAATCAACTTTTCTTCACAGGGTGTTCTGCATGTAGCGAACTCTCTCATCCTTGGAACGCTCTATGTAACCCTTCGG
>NW_028122149.1:0-56000 GCF_965194805.1 Balaenoptera borealis | reverse complement strand
AACAAAAGGAGTTTTCTCTAAGGAAACACGGTGCTTCCATAGCATGGGTGGGGGCTCATTCTGTCATGCTCTAGAGCTACAGGGATACTTGACATGAGAACTTGCCCCAAGGTAAGGCCTGAAGAGCCCTGCTGAAGCCAAAGCGTGTAGCAGTTTCCATTAGGTCGTATTCGCAGTTCTGCTTTACTTTAACGTTATTTCACTTATCCAACACTTAGCACCCTCGTGTAGGCACCCTTTTGCCTACAAATGCAGTGAGTACCAGCAGGCTCCTCTTCCCTTCAAAGAAACATCCAGAGGCAGAAGCCTCACCCAGTCACTCTATGTATTCTGACATTAGAGCAACACACTGCACCTTTCCTTTGGAAAGCTCAATGTCCTCAGTTTTCCAGCAGCTCCAGGGTTTTTGTTCTCTCACGTCCTACATGCCATGGAAGTCTGCCTCATTGCCCTCATTGGAGCAGCATTTAGAAACACAATCTGCTTCGCCTTCCTTCTAGGAAGTCTACCCAAGGACCCCGTACTTACAGGAGAAAGGAGGCTTTGCATTCCTACTGGAACGAAAGCACAGTTTTTCCTGTTACACAGGAGGACTGTAAAATAGGATTAGCCCGATAGCACACATAGAGCGTTCCAAGGAAGAGGGAATACGCTACATGCAGAGCACCCTGTGAAGAAAAGTTGATTCAGCAAGGGACCAGGGTGTAGCTATAGTCTCTTTTGACTTGTTAGAAATCAGAAGGGTTTCGGCTGCAGGTTCACCGGAAAAGAAGACCTGATGGCACAGCCTTGCAATCCCATTTTAAAAGCTCTATCCATGCTGCCCTGAAGATACCTAAATAACACTGTTTTCGACTGGCCTCTAGTCACTGTAGGCAGCCCTCTGGAAAGAAAAGGAGTTTTCTCTAAGGAAACACGGTGCTTCCATAGCATGGGTCGGGACTCATTCTGTCATGCTCTAGAGCTACAGGGAAACTTGACCTGAGAACTTGCCCCTACCTAAGGCCTGAAGAGCCCCGCTGAAGCGAGAGCGTGGAGCAGTTTCCATTAGGTCGTATTCGCAGTTCTGCTTTACATTAACGTTTCTTCACTTATCCAGACACTTAGCACCCTCAAGTAGGCACCCTTTGCCTACAAATACAGTGAGTAGCAGCAGGCTCCTCTGCCCTTCTAAGAAACATCCAGACCCAGAAGCCTTTCCAAGGCACTGTATATATTCAGAGATTAGGGTAACACATTGCACCTTTCCTTTGGAAATCTAGATGTCCTCAACACTGCAACAGCTCCGGGGATTCTGTGCTCTCACGTCCTACATGCCTTGGAAGTCTGCCTCATGGCCTTCATTAGAGCCGCACATTGAAACACAATCTGCTTCCCCTTCCTTCTACGAAGTCTTACCCAAGGACCCAATACCTACAGGAGAAAGGAAGCTGGAATTCCTACTGGAACCAAAGCACAGTTTTTAGTTTTACACTGCAGGATTTTAGAATAGGCTTAGGACCGATACCACACATAGAGCATTCCAAGGATGAGGGAATTCGCTACATGCAGAACACCCTGTGAAGAAAAGTTGATTCAGCAAGGGACCAGGGTGTAGCTATAGTCTCTTTTGACTTGTTAGAAATCAGAAGGGTTTCGGCTGCAGGTTCACCGGTAAAGAAGACCTGATGGCACAGCCTTGCATTCCCATTTTAAAAGCTCTATCCATGCTGCCCTGAAGATACCTAAATAACACTGTTTTCGACTGGCCTCTAGTCACTGTAGGCAGCCCTCTGGAAAGAAAAGGAGTTTTCTCTAAGGAAACACGGTGCTTCCATAGCATGGGTGGGGGCTCATTCTGTCATGCTTTAGAGCTACAGGGAAGCTTGACATGAGAACTTGCCCCAAGCTAAGGCCTGAAGAGCCCTGCTGAAGCCAAAGCGTGTAGCAGTTTCCATTAGGTCGTATTCGCAGTTCTGCTTTACTTTAACGTTATTTCACTTATCGAACACTTAGCACCCTCGTGTAGGCACCCTTTTGCCTACAAATGCAGTGAGTACCAGCAGGCTCCTCTTCCCTTCAAAGAAACATCCAGAGCCAGAAGTCTCTCCCAGTCACTCTCTGTATTCTGACATTAGAGCAACACACTGCACCCTTCCTTTGGAAAGCTAGATATCCTCAGCTCTCCAACAGCTCCAGGGATTTTGTTGTCTCACGTCCTACATGCCATGGAAGTCTGCCTCATTGCCCTCATTGGAGCAGCACTTAGAAACACAGTCTGCTTCGCCTACCTTCTAGGAAGTCTTACCCAAGGACCCCGTACTTACAGGAGAAAGGAGGCTTGCCTTCCTACTGGAACGAAAGCACAGTTTTTCCTGTTACACACGAGGACTGCAAAATAGGATTAGCAGGAGAGCACCCATAGAGCGTTCCAAAGAAGAGGGAATACGCTACATGCAGAGCACCCTGTGAAGAAAAGTTGATTCAGCAAGGGACCAGGTTTTAGCTATAGTCTCTTTTGACTTGTTACAAATCAGAAGGGTTTCGGCTGCAGGTTCACCGGAAAAGAAGACCTGATGGCACAGCCTTGCCTTCCCATTTTAAAAGCTCTATCCATGCTGCGCTGAAGATACCTAAATAACACTGTTTTCGACTGGCCTCTAGTCACTGTAGGCAGCCCTCTGGAAAGAAAAGGAGTTTTCTCTAAGGAAACACGGTGCTTCCATAGCAAGGATGGGGGCTCATTCTGTCATGCTCTAGAGCTACAGGGAAGCTTGAAATGAGAACTTGCCCCAAGCTAAGGCCTGAAGAGCCCTGCTGAAGCCAAAGCGTGTAGCAGTTTCCATTAGGTCGTATTCGCAGTTCTGCTTTACTTTAACGTTATTTCACTTATCCAACACTTAGCACCCTCGTGTAGGCACCCTTTTGCCTACAAATGCAGTGAGTACCAGCAGGCTCCTCTGCCCTTCAAAGAAACATCCAGAGGCAGAAGCCTCACCCAGTCACTCTATGTATTCTGACATTAGAGCAACACACTGCACCTTTCCTTTGGAAAGCTACATGTCCTCAGTTTTCCAGCAGCTCCAGGGTTTTTGTTCTCTCACGTCCTACATGCCATGGAAGTCTGCCTCATTGCCCTCATTGGAGCAGCACTTAGAAACACAATCTGCTTCGCCTTCCTTCTAGGAAGTCTTACCCAAGGACCCCGTAGTTACAGGAGAAAGGAGGCTTGCATTCCTACTGGAACGAAAGCACAGTTTATCCTATTACACAGGAGGACTGTAAAATAGGATTAGCCCGATAGCACACATAGAGCGTTCCAAGGAAGAGGGAATATGCTACATGCAGAGCACCCTATGAAGAAAAGATGATTCAGCAAGGGACCAGGGTGTAGCTATAGTCTCTTTTGACTTGTTACAAATCAGAAGGGTTTCGGCTGCAGGTTCACCGGTAAAGAAGACCTGATGGCACAGACTTGCATTCCCATTTTAAAAGCTCTATCCATGCTGCCCTGAAGATACCTAAATAACACTGTTTTCGACTGGCCTCTAGTCACTGTAGGCAGCCCTCTGGAAAGAAAAGGAGTTTTCTCTAAGGAAACACGGTGCTTCCATAGCATGGGTGGGGGCTCATTCTCTCATGCTCTAGAGCTACAGGGAAGCTTGACGTGAGAACTTGCCCCAAGCTAAGACCTGAAGAGCCCTGCTGAAGGGAAAGCTTGTAGCAGTTTCCATTAAGTCGTATTCGGAGTTCTGCTTTACTTTAAGGTTATTTCACTTATCCAACACTTAGCACCCTCGTGTAGGCACCCTTTTGCCTACAAATGCAGTGAGTACCAGCAGGCCCCTCTTCCCTTCTAAGAAACATCCAGAGCCAGAAGACTCTCCCAGTCACTCTGCGTATTCAGACACTAGAGCAACACACTGCACCCTTCCTTTGGAAAGCTAGATATCCTGAGCTCTCCAACAGCTCCAGGGTTTTTGTTCTCTCACGTCCTACATGCCATGGAAGTCGGCCTCATTGCCCTCATTGGAGCAGCACTTAGAAACACAATCTGCTTCGCCTTCCTTCTAGGAAGTCTTACCCAAGGACCCCGTACTTACAGGAGAAAGGAGGCTTGCATTCCTACTGGAACGAAAGCACAGTTTTTCCTGTTACACACGAGGACTGTAAAATAGGATTAGCCGGAGAGCACACATAGAGCGTTCCAAGGAAGAGGGAATACGCTACATGCAGAGCACCCTGTGAAGAAAAGTTGATTCAGCAAGGGACCAGGGTCTAGCTATAGTCTCTTTTGACTTGTTAGAAATCAGAAGGGTTTCGGCTGCAGGTTCACCGGAAAAGAAGACCTGATGGCAAAGCCTTGCATTCCCATTTTAAAAGCTCTATCCATGCTGCCCTGAAGATACCTAAATAACACTGTTTTCGACTGGCCTCTAGTCACTGTAGGCAGCCCTCTAGAAAGAAAAGGAGCTTTCTCTAAGGAAACACGGTGCTTCCATAGCATGGGTGGGGGCTCATTCTGTCATGCTCTAGAGCTACAGGGAAACTTGACCTGAGAACTTGCCCCTACCTAAGGCCTGAAGAGCCCCGCTGAAGCGAGAGCGTGGAGCAGTTTCCATTAGGTCGTATTCGCAGTTCTGCTTTACATTAACGTTTCTTCACTTATCCAGACACTTAGCACCCTCAAGTAGGCACCCTTTGCCTACAAATACAGTGAGTACCAGCAGGCTCCTCTGCCCTTCTAAGAAACATCCAGACCCAGAAGCCTTTCCAAGGCACTGTATATATTCAGAGATTAGGGTAACACACTGCACCTTTCCTTTGGAAATCTAGATGTCCTCAACACTGCAACAGCTCCGGGGATTCTGTGCTCTCACGTCCTACATGCCTTGGAAGTCTGCCTCATGGCCTTCAATGGAGCCGCACATTGAAACACAATCTGCTTCCCCTTCCTTCTACGAAGTCTTCCCCAAGGACCCAATACCTACAGGAGAAAGGAAGCTGGAATTCCTACTGGAACCAAAGTACAGTTTTTAGTTTTACACTGCAGGATTTTAGAATAGGCTTAGGACCGATACCACACATAGAGCATTCCAAGGATGAGGGAATTCGCTACATGCAGAACACCCTGTGAAGAAAAGTTGATTCAGCAAGGGACCAGGGTGTAGCTATAGTCTCTTTTGACTTGTTAGAACTCAGAAGGGTTTAGGCTGCAGGTACACCGGAAAAGAAGACCTGATGGCACAGCCTTGCATTCCCAATTTAAAAGCTCTATCCATGCTGCCCTGAAGATACCTAAATAACACTGTTTTCGACTGGCCTCTAGTCACTGTAGGCAGCCCTCTGGAAACAAAAGGAGTTTTCTCTAAGGAAACACGGTGCTTCCATAGCATGGGTGGGGGCTCATTCTGTCATGCTCTAGAGCTACAGGGATACTTGACATGAGAACTTGCCCCAAGCTAAGGCCTGAAGAGCCCTGCTGAAGCCAAAGCGTGTAGCAGTTTCCATTAGGTCGTATTCGCAGTTCTGCTTTACTTTAACGTTATTTCACTTATCAAACACTTAGCACCCTCGTGTAGGCACCCTTTTGCCTACAAATGCAGTGAGTACCAGCAGGCTCCTCTGCCCTTCAAAGAAACATCCAGAGGCAGAAGCCTCACCCAGTCACTCTATGTATTCTGACATTAGAGCAACACACTGCACCTTTCCTTTGGAAAGCTACATGTCCTCAGTTCTCCAGCAGCTCCAGGGTTTTTGTTCTCTCACGTCCTACATGCCATGGAAGTCTGCCTCATTGCCCTCATTGGAGCAGCACTTAGAAACACAATCTGCTTCGCCTTCCTTCTAGGAAGTCTTACCCAAGGACCCCGTACTTACAGGAGAAAGGAGGCTTGCATTCCTACTAGAACGAAAGCACAGTTTTTCCTGTTACACAGGAGGACTGTAAAATAGGATTATCCGGAGAGCACACATAGAGCGTTCCAAGGAAGAGGGAATACGCTACATGCAGAGCACCCTGTGAAGAAAAGTTGATTCAGCAAGGGACCAGGGTGTAGCTATAGTCTCTTTTGACTTGTTAGAAATCAGAAGGGTTTTTGCTGCAGGTTCACCGGAAAAGAAGACCTGATGGCACAGCCTTGCATTCCCATTTTAAAAGCTCTATCCATGCTGCCCTGAAGATACCTAAATAATGCTGTTTTCGACTGGCCTCTAGTCACTGTAGGCAGCCGTCAGGAAAGAAAAGGAGTTTTCTCTAAGGAAACACGGTGCTTCCATAGCATGGATGGGGGCTCATTGTGTCATGCTCTAGAGCTACATGGAAGCTTGACGTGAGAACTTGCCCCTAGCTAAGGCCTGAAGAGCCCTGCTGAAGCGAAAGCGTGTAGCAGTTTCCATTAGGTCGTATTCGTGGTTCTGTTTACTTTAACGTTATTTCACTTATCCAACACTTAGCACCCTCTTGTAGGCACCCTTTTGCCTACAAATGCAGTGAGTACCAGCAGGCCCCTCTGCCCTTCTAAGAAACATCCAGAGCCAGAAGTCTCTCCCAGTCACTCTGTGTATTCAAACATTAGAGCAACACACTGCACCCTTCCTTTGGAAAGCTAGGTATCCTCAGCTCTCCAACAGCTCCAGGGTTTTAGTTCTCTCACGTCCTACATGCCATGGAAGTCTGCCTCATTGCCCTCATTGGAGCAGCACTTAGAAACACAATCTGCTTCGCCTTCCTTCTAGGAAGTCTTACCCAAGGACCCCGTAGTTACAGGAGAAAGGAGGCTTGCATTCCTACTGGAACGAAAGCACAGTTTTTCCTGTTACACAGGAGGACTGTAAAATAGGATTGTCCGGAGAGCACACATAGAGCGTTCCAAGGAAGAGGGAATACGCTACATGCAGAGCACCCTGTGAAGAAAAGTTGATTCAGCAAGGGACCAGGGTGTAGCTATAGTCTCTTTTGACTTGTTAGAAATCAGAAGGGTTTCGGCTGCAGGTTCACCGGAAAAGAAGACCTGATGGCACAGCCTTGCAATTCCATTTTAAAAGCTCTATCCATGCGGCCCTGAAGATTCCTAAATAACACTGTTTTCGACTGGCCTCTAGTCACTGTAGGCAGCCCTCTGGAAAGAAAAGGAGTTTTCTCTAAGGAAACACGGTGCTTCCATAGCATGGGTGGGGGCTCATTCTGTCATGCTCTAGAGCTACAGGGAAGCTTGACATGAGAACTTGCCCCAAGCTAAGGCCTGAAGAGCCCTGCTGAAGCCAAAGCGTGTAGCAGTTTCCATTAGGTCGTATTCGCAGTTCTGCTTTACTTTAACGTTATTTCACTTATCGAACACTTAGCACCCTCGTGTAGGCACCCTTTTGCCTACAAATGCAGTGAGTACCAGCAGGCTCCTCTGCCCTTCAAAGAAACATCCAGAGCCAGAAGTCTTCCCAGTCACTCTGTGTATTCTGACATTAGAGCAACACACTGCACCCTTCCTTTGGAAAGCTAGATATCCTCAGCTCTCCAACAACTCCAGGGATTTTGTTCTCTCACGTCCTATATGCCATGGAAGTCTGCCTCATTGCCCTCATTGGAGCAGCACTTAGAAACACAATCTGCTTCGCCTTCCTTCTAGGAAGTCTTACCCAAGGACCCAATACCGACAGGAGAAAGGAAGCTGGAATTCCTACTGGAACCAAAGCACAGTTTTTAGTTTTACACTGCAGGATTTTAGAATAGGCTTAGGACCGATACCACACATAGAGCATTCCAAGGATGAGGGAATTCGCTACATGCAGAACACCCTGTGAAGAAAAGTTGATTCAGCAAGGGACCAGGGTGTAGCTATAGTCTCTTTTGACTTGTTAGAAATCAGAAGGGTTTCGGCTGCAGGTACACCGGAAAAGGAGACCTGATGGCACAGCCTTGCATTCCCAATTTCAAAGCTCTATCCATGCTGCCCTGAAGATACCTAAATAACACTGTTTTAGACTGGCCTCTAGTCACTGTAGGCAGCCCTCTGGAAACAAAAGGAGTTTCCTCTAAGGAAACACGGTGCTTCCATAGCATGGGTGGGGGCTCATTCTGTCATGCTCTAGAGCTACAGGGATACTTGACATGAGAACTTGCCCCAAGGTAAGGCCTGAAGAGCCCTGCTGAAGCCAAAGCGTGTAGCAGTTTCCATTAGGTCGTATTCGCAGTTCTGCTTTACTTTAACGTTATTTCACTTATCCAACACTTAGCACCCTCGTGTAGGCACCCTTTTGCCTACAAATGCAGTGAGTACCAGCAGGCTCCTCTGACCTTCAAAGAAACATCCAGAGGCAGAAGCCTCACCCAGTCACTCTATGTATTCTGACATTAGAGCAACACACTGCACCTTTCCTTTGGAAAGCTCAATGTCCTCAGTTTTCCAGCAGCTCCAGGGTTTTTGTTCTCTCACGTCCTACATGCCATGGAAGTCTGCCTCATTGCCCTCATTGGAGCAGCATTTAGAAACACAATCTGCTTCGCCTTCCTTCTAGGAAGTCTACCCAAGGACCCCGTACTTACAGGAGAAAGGAGGCTTTGCATTCCTACTGGAACGAAAGCACAGTTTTTCCTGTTACACAGGAGGACTGTAAAATAGGATTAGCCCGATAGCACACATAGAGCGTTCCAAGGAAGAGGGAATACGCTACATGCAGAGCACCCTGTGAAGAAAAGTTGATTCAGCAAGGGACCAGGGTGTAGCTATAGTCTCTTTTGACTTGTTAGAAATCAGAAGGGTTTCGGCTGCAGGTTCACCGGAAAAGAAGACCTGATGGCACAGCCTTGCAATCCCATTTTAAAAGCTCTATCCATGCTGCCCTGAAGATACCTAAATAACACTGTTTTCGACTGACCTCTAGTCACTGTAGGCAGCCCTCTGGAAAGAAAAGGAGTTTTCTCTAAGGAAACACGGTGCTTCCATAGCATGGGTCGGGACTCATTCTGTCATGCTCTAGAGCTACAGGGAAACTTGACCTGAGAACTTGCCCCTACCTAAGGCCTGAAGAGCCCCGCTGAAGCGAGAGCGTGGAGCAGTTTCCATTAGGTCGTATTCGCAGTTCTGCTTTACATTAACGTTTCTTCACTTATCCAGACACTTAGCACCCTCAAGTAGGCACCCTTTCCCTACAAATACAGTGAGTAGCAGCAGGCTGCTCTGCCCTTCTAAGAAACATCCAGACCCAGATGCCTTTCCAAGGCACTGTATATATTCAGAGATTAGGGTAACACACTGCACCTTTCCTTTGGAAATCTAGATGTCCTCAACCCTGCAACAGCTCCGGGGATTCTGTGCTCTCACATCCTACATGCCTTGGAAGTCTGCCTCATGGCCTTCATTGGAGCCGCACATTGAAACACAATCTGCTTCCCCTTCCTTCTACGAAGTCTTACCCAAGGACCCAATACCTACAGGAGAAAGGAAGCTGGAATTCCTACTGGAACCAAAGCACAGTTTTTAGTTTTACACTGCAGGATTTTAGAATAGGCTTAGGACCGATACCACACATAGAGCATTCCAAGGATGAGGGAATTCGCTACATGCAGAACACCCTGTGAAGAAAAGTTGATTCAGCAAGGGACCAGGGTGTAGCTATAGTCTCTTTTGACTTGTTAGAAATCAGAAGGGTTTCGGCTGCAGGTTCACCGGAAAAGAAGACCTGATGGCACAGCCTTGCATTCCCATTTTAAAAGCTCTATCCATGCTGCCCTGAAGATACCTAAATAACACTGTTTTCGACTGGCCTCTAGTCACTGTAGGCAGCCCTCTGGAAAGAAAAGGAGTTTTCTCTAAGGAAACACGGTGCTTCCATAGCATGGGTGGGGGCTCATTCTGTCATGCTTTAGAGCTACAGGGAAGCTTGACATGAGAACTTGCCCCAAGCTAAGGCCTGAAGAGCCCTGCTGAAGCCAAAGCGTGTAGCAGTTTCCATTAGGTCGTATTCGCAGTTCTGCTTTACTTTAACGTTATTTCACTTATCGAACACTTAGCACCCTCGTGTAGGCACCCTTTTGACTACAAATGCAGTGAGTACCAGCAGGCTCCTCTGCCCTTCAAAGAAACATCCAGAGCCAGAAGTCTCTCCCAGTCACTCTCTGTATTCTGACATTAGAGCAACACACTGCACCCTTCCTTTGGAAAGCTAGATATCCTCAGCTCTCCAACAGCTCCAGGGATTTTGTTCTCTCACGTCCTACATGCCATGGAAGTCTGCCTCATTGCCCTCATTGGAGCAGCACTTAGAAACACAGTCTGCTTCGCCTACCTTCTAGGAAGTCTTTCCCAAGGACCCCGTACTTACAGGAGAAAGGAGGCTTGCCTTCCTACTGGAACGAAAGCACAGTTTTTCCTGTTACACACGAGGACTGCAAAATAGGATTAGCAGGAGAGCACCCATAGAGCGTTCCAAAGAAGAGGGAATACGCTACATGCAGAGCACCCTGTGAAGAAAAGTTGATTCAGCAAGGGACCAGGTTTTAGCTATAGTCTCTTTTGACTTGTTACAAATCAGAAGGGTTTCGGCTGCAGGTTCACCGGAAAAGAAGACCTGATGGCACAGCCTTGCCTTCCCATTTTAAAAGCTCTATCCATGCTGCGCTGAAGATACCTAAATAACACTGTTTTCGACTGGCCTCTAGTCACTGTAGGCAGCCCTCTGGAAAGAAAAGGAGTTTTCTCTAAGGAAACACGGTGCTTCCATAGCAAGGATGGGGGCTCATTCTGTCATGCTCTAGAGCTACAGGGAAGCTTGAAATGAGAACTTGCCCCAAGCTAAGGCCTGAAGAGCCCTGCTGAAGCCAAAGCGTGTAGCAGTTTCCATTAGGTCGTATTCGCAGTTCTGCTTTACTTTAACGTTATTTCACTTATCCAACACTTAGCACCCTCGTGTAGGCACCCGTTTGCCTACAAATGCAGTGAGTACCAGCAGGCTCCTCTGCCCTTCAAAGAAACATCCAGAGGCAGAAGCCTCACCCAGTCACTCTATGTATTCTGACATTAGAGCAACACACTGCACCTTTCCTTTGGAAAGCTACATGTCCTCAGTTTTCCAGCAGCTCCAGGGTTTTTGTTCTCTCACGTCCTACATGCCATGGAAGTCTGCCTCATTGCCCTCATTGGAGCAGCACTTAGAAACACAATCTGCTTCGCCTTCCTTCTAGGAAGTCTTACCCAAGGACCCCGTAGTTACAGGAGAAAGGAGGCTTGCATTCCTACTGGAACGAAAGCACAGTTTATCCTATTACACAGGAGGACTGTAAAATAGGATTAGCCCGATAGCACACATAGAGCGTTCCAAGGAAGAGGGAATATGCTACATGCAGAGCACCCTATGAAGAAAAGATGATTCAGCAAGGGACCAGGGTGTAGCTATAGTCTCTTTTGACTTGTTAGAAATCAGAAGGGTTTCGGCTGCAGGTTCACCGGTAAAGAAGACCTGATGGCACAGACTTGCATTCCCATTTTAAAAGCTCTATCCATGCTGCCCTGAAGATACCTAAATAACACTGTTTTCGACTGGCCTCTAGTCACTGTAGGCAGCCCTCTGGAAAGAAAAGGAGCTTTCTCTAAGGAAACACGGTGCTTCCATAGCATGGGTGGGGGCTCATTCTGTCATGCTCTAGAGCTACAGGGAAACTTGACCTGAGAACTTGCCCCTACCTAAGGCCTGAAGAGCCCCGCTGAAGCGAGAGCGTGGAGCAGTTTCCATTAGGTCGTATTCGCAGTTCTGCTTTACATTAACGTTTCTTCACTTATCCAGACACTTAGCACCCTCAAGTAGGCACCCTTTGCCTACAAATACAGTGAGTACCAGCAGGCTCCTCTGCCCTTTTAAGAAACATCCAGACCCAGAAGCCTTTCCAAGGCACTGTATATATTCAGAGATTAGGGTAACACACTGCACCTTTCCTTTGGAAATCTAGATGTCCTCAACACTGCAACAGCTCCGGGGATTCTGTGCTCTCACGTCCTACATGCCTTGGAAGTCTGCCTCATGGCCTTCATTGGAGCCGCACATTGAAACACAATCTGCTTCCCCTTCCTTCTACGAAGTCTTACCCAAGGACCCAATACCTACAGGAGAAAGGAAGCTGGAATTCCTACTGGAACCAAAGCACAGTTTTTAGTTTTACACTGCAGGATTTTAGAATAGGCTTAGGACCGATACCAAACATAGAGCATTCCAAGGATGAGGGAATTCGCTACATGCAGAGCACCCTGTGAAGAAAAGTTGATTCACCAAGGGACCAGGGTGTAGCTATAGTCTCTTTTAACTTGTTAGAAATCAGAAGGGTTTCGGCTGCAGGTTCACCGGTAAAGAAGACCTGATGGCACAGACTTGCATTCCCATTTTAAAAGCTCTATCCATGCTGCCCTGAAGATACCTAAATAACACTGTTTTCGACTGGCCTCTAGTCACTGTAGGCAGCCCTCTGGAAAGAAAAGGAGTTTTCTCTAAGGAAACACGGTGCTTCCATAGCATGGGTGGGGGCTCATTCTCTCATGCTCTAGAGCTACAGGGAAGCTTGACGTGAGAACTTGCCCCAAGCTAAGACCTGAAGAGCCCTGCTCAAGGGAAAGCTTGTAGCAGTTTCCATTAAGTCGTATTCGGAGTTCTGCTTTACTTTAAGGTTATTTCACTTATCCAACACTTAGCACCCTCGTGTAGGCACCCTTTTGCCTACAAATGCAGTGAGTACCAGCAGGCCCCTCTTCCCTTCTAAGAAACATCCAGAGCCAGAAGACTCTCCCAGTCACTCTGCGTATTCAGACACTAGAGCAACACACTGCACCCTTCCTTTGGAAAGCTAGATATCCTGAGCTCTCCAACAGCTCCAGGGTTTTTGTTCTCTCACGTCCTACATGCCATGGAAGTCGGCCTCATTGCCCTCATTGGAGCAGCACTTAGAAACACAATCTGCTTCGCCTTCCTTCTAGGAAGTCTTACCCAAGGACCCCGTACTTACAGGAGAAAGGAGGCTTGCATTTCTACTGGAACGAAAGCACAGTTTTTCCTGTTACACACGAGGACTGTAAAATAGGATTAGCCGGAGAGCACACATAGAGCGTTCCAAAGAAGAGCGAATACGCTACATGCAGAGCACCCTGTGAAGAAAAGTTGATTCAGCAAGGGACCAGGGTGTAGCTGTGGTCTCTTTTGACTTGTTAGAAATCAGAAGGGTTTCGGCTGCAGGTTCACTGGAAAAGAAGACCTGATGGCAAAGCCTTGCATTCCCATTTTAAAAGCTCTATCCATGCTGCCCTGAAGATACCTAAATAACACTGTTTTCGACTGGCCTCTAGTCACTGTAGGCAGCCCTCTGGAAAGAAAAGGAGCTTTCTCTAAGGAAACACGGTGCTTCCATAGCATGGGTGGGGGCTCATTCTGTCATGCTCTAGAGCTACAGGGAAACTTGACCTGAGAACTTGCCCCTACCTAAGGCCTGAAGAGCCCCGCTGAAGCGAGAGCGTGGAGCAGTTTCCATTAGGTCGTATTCGCAGTTCTGCTTTACATTAACGTTTCTTCAATTATCCAGACACTTAGCACCCTCAAGTAGGCACCCTTTGCCTACAAATACAGTGAGTACCAGCAGGCTCCTCTGCCCTTCTAAGAAACATCCAGACCCAGAAGCCTTTCCAAGGCACTGTATATATTCAGAGATTAGGGTAACACACTGCACCTTTCCTTTGGAAATCTAGATGTCCTCAACACTGCAACAGCTCCGGGGATTCTGTGCTCTCACGTCCTACATGCCTTGGAAGTCTGCCTCATGGCCTTCATTGGAGCCGCACATTGAAACACAATCTGCTTCCCCTTCCTTCTACGAAGTCTTACCCAAGGACCCAATACCTACAGGAGAAAGGAAGCTGGAATTCCTACTGGAACCAAAGCACAGTTTTTAGTTTTACACTGCAGGATTTTAGAATAGGCTTAGGACCGATACCAAACATAGAGCATTCCAAGGATGAGGGAATTCGCTACATGCAGAGCACCCTGTGAAGAAAAGTTGATTCACCAAGGGACCAGGGTGTAGCTATAGTCTCTTTTAACTTGTTAGAAATCAGAAGGGTTTCGGCTGCAGGTTCACCGGTAAAGAAGACCTGATGGCACAGACTTGCATTCCCATTTTAAAAGCTCTATCCATGCTGCCCTGAAGATACCTAAATAACACTGTTTTCGACTGGCCTCTAGTCACTGTAGGCAGCCCTCTGGAAAGAAAAGGAGTTTTCTCTAAGGAAACACGGTGCTTCCATAGCATGGGTGGGAGCTCATTCTCTCATGCTCTAGAGCTACAGGGAAGCTTGACGTGAGAACTTGCCCCAAGCTAAGACCTGAAGAGCCCTGCTCAAGGGAAAGCTTGTAGCAGTTTCCATTAAGTCGTATTCGGAGTTCTGCTTTACTTTAAGGTTATTTCACTTATCCAACACTTAGCACCCTCGTGTAGGCACCCTTTTGCCTACAAATGCAGTGAGTACCAGCAGGCCCCTCTTCCCTTCTAAGAAACATCCAGAGCCAGAAGACTCTCCCAGTCACTCTGCGTATTCAGACACTAGAGCAACACACTGCACCCTTCCTTTGGAAAGCTAGATATCCTGAGCTCTCCAACAGCTCCAGGGTTTTTGTTCTCTCACGTCCTACATGCCATGGAAGTCGGCCTCATTGCCCTCATTGGAGCAGCACTTAGAAACACAATCTGCTTCGCCTTCCTTCTAGGAAGTCTTACCCAAGGACCCCGTACTTACAGGAGAAAGGAGGCTTGCATTCCTACTGGAACGAAAGCACAGTTTTTCCTGTTACACACGAGGACTGTAAAATAGGATTAGCCGGAGAGCACACATAGAGCGTTCCAAAGAAGAGGGAATACGCTACATGCAGAGCACCCTGTGAAGAAAAGTTGATTCAGCAAGGGACCAGGGTGTAGCTGTGGTCTCTTTTGACTTGTTAGAAATCAGAAGGGTTTCGGCTGCAGGTTCACTGGAAAAGAAGACCTGATGGCAAAGCCTTGCATTCCCATTTTAAAAGCTCTATCCATGCTGCCCTGAAGATACCTAAATAACACTGTTTTCGACTGGCCTCTAGTCACTGTAGGCAGCCCTCTGGAAAGAAAAGGAGCTTTCTCTAAGGAAACACGGTGCTTCCATAGCATGGGTGGGGGCTCATTCTGTCATGCTCTAGAGCTACAGGGAAACTTGACCTGAGAACTTGCCCCTACCTAAGGCCTGAAGAGCCCCGCTGAAGCGAGAGCGTGGAGCAGTTTCCATTAGGTCGTATTCGCAGTTCTGCTTTACATTAACGTTTTTTCACTTATCCAGACACTTAGCACCCTCAAGTAGGCACCCTTTGCCTACAAATACAGTGAGTACCAGCAGGCTCCTCTGCCCTTCTAAGAAACATCCAGACCCAGAAGCCTTTCCAAGGCACTGTATATATTCAGAGATTAGGGTAACACACTGCACCTTTCCTTTGGAAATCTAGATGTCCTCAACACTGCAACAGCTCTGGGGATTCTGTGCTCTCACGTCCTACATGCCTTGGAAGTCTGCCTCATGGCCTTCATTGGAGCCGCACATTGAAACACAATCTGCTTCCCCTTCCTTCTACGAAGTCTTACCCAAGGACCCAATACCTACAGGAGAAAGGAAGCTGGAATTCCTACTGGAACCAAAGCACAGTTTTTAGTTTTACACTGCAGGATTTTAGAATAGGCTTAGGACCGATACCACACATAGAGCATTCCAAGGATGAGGGAATTCGCTACATGCAGAGCACCCTGTGAAGAAAAGTTGATTCAGCAAGGGACCAGGGTGTAGCTATAGTCTCTTTTGACTTGTTAGAAATCAGAAGGGTTTCGGCTGCAGGTTCACCGGTAAAGAAGACCTGATGGCACAGCCTTGCATTCCCATTTTAAAAGCTCTATCCATGCTGCCCTGAAGATACCTAAATAACACTGTTTTCGACTTGCCTCTAGTCACTGTAGGCAGCCCTCTGGAAAGAAAAGGAGTTTTCTCTAAGGAAACACGGTGCTTCCATAGCATGGGTGGGGGCTCATTCTGTCATGCTTTAGAGCTACAGGGAAGCTTGACATGAGAACTTGCCCCAAGCTAAGGCCTGAAGAGCCCTGCTGAAGCCAAAGCGTGTAGCAGTTTCCATTAGGTCGTATTCGCAGTTCTGCTTTACTTTAACGTTATTTCACTTATCGAACACTTAGCACCCTCGTGTAGGCACCCTTTTGCCTACAAATGCAGTGAGTACCAGCAGGCTCCTCTTCCCTTCAAAGAAACATCCAGAGCCAGAAGTCTCTCCCAGTCACTCTCTGTATTCTGACATTAGAGCAACACACTGCACCCTTCCTTTGGAAAGCTAGATATCCTCAGCTCTCCAACAGCTCCAGGGATTTTGTTCTCTCACGTCCTACATGCCATGGAAGTCTGCCTCATTGCCCTCATTGGAGCAGCACTTAGAAACACAGTCTGCTTCGCCTACCTTCTAGGAAGTCTTACCCAAGGACCCCGTACTTACAGGAGAAAGGAGGCTTGCCTTCCTACTGGAACGAAAGCACAGTTTTTCCTGTTACACACGAGGACTGCAAAATAGGATTAGCAGGAGAGCATCCATAGAGCGTTCCAAAGAAGAGGGAATACGCTACATGCAGAGCACCCTGTGAAGAAAAGTTGATTCAGCAAGGGACCAGGTTTTGGCTATAGTCTCTTTTGACTTGTTACAAATCAGAAGGGTTTCGCCTGCAGGTTCACCGGAAAAGAAGACCTGATGGCACAGCCTTGCCTTCCCATTTTAAAAGCTCTATCCATGCTGCGCTGAAGATACCTAAATAACACTGTTTTCGACTGGCCTCTAGTCACTGTAGGCAGCCCTCTGGAAAGAAAAGGAGTTTTCTCTAAGGAAACACGGTGCTTCCATAGCAAGGATGGGGGCTCATTCTGTCATGCTCTAGAGCTACAGGGAAGCTTGAAATGAGAACTTGCCCCAAGCTAAGGCCTGAAGAGCCCTGCTGAAGCCAAAGCGTGTAGCAGTTTCCATTAGGTCGTATTCGCAGTTCTGCTTTACTTTAACGTTATTTCACTTATCCAACACTTAGCACCCTCGTGTAGGCACCCTTTTGCCTACAAATGCAGTGAGTACCAGCAGGCTCCTCTGCCCTTCAAAGAAACATCCAGAGGCAGAAGCCTCACCCAGTCACTCTATGTATTCTGACATTAGAGCAACACACTGCACCTTTCCTTTGGAAAGCTACATGTCCTCAGTTTTCCAGCAGCTCCAGGGTTTTTGTTCTCTCACGTCCTACATGCCATGGAAGTCTGCCTCATTGCCCTCTTTGGAGCAGCACTTAGAAACACAATCTGCTTCGCCTTCCTTCTAGGAAGTCTTACCCAAGGACCCCGTAGTTACAGGAGAAAGGAGGCTTGCATTCCTACTGGAACGAAAGCACAGTTTATCCTATTACACAGGAGGACTGTAAAATAGGATTAGCCCGATAGCACACATAGAGCGTTCCAAGGAAGAGGGAATATGCTACATGCAGAGCACCCTATGAAGAAAAGATGATTCAGCAAGGGACCAGGGTGTAGCTATAGTCTCTTTTGACTTGTTAGAAATCAGAAGGGTTTCGGCTGCAGGTTCACCGGTAAAGAAGACCTGATGGCACAGACTTGCATTCCCATTTTAAAAGCTCTATCCATGCTGCCCTGAAGATACCTAAATAACACTGTTTTCGACTGGCCTCTAGTCACTGTAGGCAGCCCTCTGGAAAGAAAAGGAGTTTTCTCTAAGGAAACACGGTGCTTCCATAGCATGGGTGGGGGCTCATTCTCTCATGCTCTAGAGCTACAGGGAAGCTTGACGTGAGAACTTGCCCCAAGCTAAGACCTGAAGAGCCCTGCTCAAGGGAAAGCTTGTAGCAGTTTCCATTAAGTCGTATTCGGAGTTCTGCTTTACTTTAAGGTTATTTCACTTATCCAACACTTAGCACCCTCGTGTAGGCACCCTTTTGCCTACAAATGCAGTGAGTACCAGCAGGCCCCTCTTCCCTTCTAAGAAACATCCAGAGCCAGAAGACTCTCCCAGTCACTCTGCGTATTCAGACACTAGAGCAACACACTGCACCCTTCCTTTGGAAAGCTAGATATCCTGAGCTCTCCAACAGCTCCAGGGTTTTTGTTCTCTCACGTCCTACATGCCATGGAAGTCTGCCTCATTGCCCTCATTGGAGCAGCACTTAGAAACACAATCTGCTTCGCCTTCCTTCTAGGAAGTCTTACCCAAGGACCCCGTACTTACAGGAGAAAGGAGGCTTGCATTCCTACTGGAACGAAAGCACAGTTTTTCCTGTTACACACGAGGACTGTAAAATAGGATTAGCCGGAGAGCACACATAGAGCGTTCCAAAGAAGAGGGAATACGCTACATGCAGAGCACCCTGTGAAGAAAAGTTGATTCAGCAAGGGACCAGGTTGTAGCTGTGGTCTCTTTTGACTTGTTAGAAATCAGAAGGGTTTCGGCTGCAGGTTCACTGGAAAAGAAGACCTGATGGCAAAGCCTTGCATTCCCATTTTAAAAGCTCTATCCATGCTGCCCTGAAGATACCTAAATAACACTGTTTTCGACTGGCCTCTAGTCACTGTAGGCAGCCCTCTGGAAAGAAAAGGAGTTTTCTCTAAGGAAACACGGTGCTTCCATAGCATGGGTGGGGGCTCATTCTGTCATGCTCTAGAGCTACAGGGAAACTTGACCTGAGAACTTGCCCCTACCTAAGGCCTGAAGAGCCCCGCTGAAGCGAGAGCGTGGAGCAGTTTCCATTAGGTCGTATTCGCAGTTCTGCTTTACATTAACGTTTTTTCACTTATCCAGACACTTAGCACCCTCAAGTAGGCACCCTTTGCCTACAAATACAGTGAGTACCAGCAGGCTCCTCTGCCCTTCTAAGAAACATCCAGACCCAGAAGCCTTTCCAAGGCACTGTATATATTCAGAGATTAGGGTAACACACTGCACCTTTCCTTTGGAAATCTAGATGTCCTCAACACTGCAACAGCTCCGGGGATTCTGTGCTCTCACGTCCTACATGCCTTGGAAGTCTGCCTCATGGCCTTCATTGGAGCCGCACATTGAAACACAATCTGCTTCCCCTTCCTTCTACGAAGTCTTACCCAAGGACCCAATACCTACAGGAGAAAGGAAGCTGGAATTCCTACTGGAACCAAAGCACAGTTTTTAGTTTTACACTGCAGGATTTTAGAATAGGCTTAGGACCGATACCACACATAGAGCATTCCAAGGATGAGGGAATTCGCTACATGCAGAGCACCCTGTGAAGAAAAGTTGATTCACCAAGGGACCAGGGTGTAGCTATAGTCTCTTTTAACTTGTTAGAAATCAGAAGGGTTTCGGCTGCAGGTTCACCGGTAAAGAAGACCTGATGGCACAGACTTGCATTCCCATTTTAAAAGCTCTATCCATGCTGCCCTGAAGATACCTAAATAACACTGTTTTCGACTTGCCTCTAGTCACTGTAGGCAGCCCTCTGGAAAGAAAAGGAGTTTTCTCTAAGGAAACACGGTGCTTCCATAGCATGGGTGGGGGCTCATTCTGTCATGCTTTAGAGCTACAGGGAAGCTTGACATGAGAACTTGCCCCAAGCTAAGGCCTGAAGAGCCCTGCTGAAGCCAAAGCGTGTAGCAGTTTCCATTAGGTCGTATTCGCAGTTCTGCTTTACTTTAACGTTATTTCACTTATCCAACACTTAGCACCCTCGTGTAGGCACCCTTTTGCCTACAAATGCAGTGAGTACCAGCAGGCTCCTCTGCCCTTCAAAGAAACATCCAGAGGCAGAAGCCTCACCCAGTCACTCTATGTATTCTGACATTAGAGCAACACACTGCACCTTTCCTTTGGAAAGCTACATGTCCTCAGTTCTCCAGCAGCTCCAGGGTTTTTGTTCTCTCACGTCCTACATGCCATGGAAGTCTGCCTCATTGCCCTCATTGGAGCAGCACTTAGAAACACAATCTGCTTCGCCTTCCTTCTAGGAAGTCTTACCCAAGGACCCCGTAGTTACAGGAGAAAGGAGGCTTGCCTTCCTACTGGAACGAAAGCACAGTTTATCCTATTACACAGGAGGACTGTAAAATAGGATTAGCCCGATAGCACACATAGAGCGTTCCAAGGAAGAGGGAATACGCTACATGCAGAGCACCCTGTGAAGAAAAGTTGATTCAGCAAGGGACCAGGGTGTAGCTATAGTCTCTTTTGACTTGTTAGAAATCAGAAGGGTTTCGGCTGCAGGTTCACCGGAAAAGAAGACCTGATGGCAAAGCCTTGCATTCCCATTTTAAAAGCTCTATCCATGCTGCCCTGAAGATACCTAAATAACACTGTTTTCGACTGGCCTCTAGTCACTGTAGGCAGCCCTCTGGAAAGAAAAGGAGTTTTCTCTAAGGAAACACGGTGCTTCCATAGCATGGGTGGGGGCTCATTCTGTCCTGCTCTAGAGCTACAGGGAAACTTGACCTGAGAACTTGCCCCTACCTAAGGCCTGAAGAGCCCCGCTGAAGCGAGAGCGTGTAGCAGTTTCCATTAGGTCGTATTCGCAGTTCTGCTTTACATTAACGTTTCTTCACTTATCCAGACACTTAGCACCCTCAAGTAGGCACCCTTTGCCTACAAATACAGTGAGTAGCAGCAGGCTCCTCTGCCCTTCTAAGAAACATCCAGACCCAGAAGCCTTTCCAAGGCACTGTATATATTCAGAGATTAGGGTAACACACTGCACCTTTCCTTTGGAAATCTAGATGTCCTCAACACTGCAACAGCTCCGGGGATTCTGTGCTCTCACGTCCTACATGCCTTGGAAGTCTGCCTCATGGCCTTCATTGGAGCCGCACATTGAAACACAATCTGCTTCCCCTTCCTTCTACGAAGTCTTACCCAAGGACCCAATACCTACAGGAGAAAGGAAGCTGGAATTCCTACTGGAACCAAAGCACAGTTTTTAGTTTTACACTGCAGGATTTTAGAATAGGCTTAGGACCGATACCACACATAGAGCATTCCAAGGATGAGGGAATTCGCTACATGCAGAACACCCTGTGAAGAAAAGTTGATTCAGCAAGGGACCAGGGTGTAGCTATAGTCTCTTTTGACTTGTTAGAAATCAGAAGGGTTTCGGCTGCAGGTACACCGGAAAAGGAGACCTGATGGCACAGCCTTGCATGCCCAATTTCAAAGCTCTATCCATGCTGCCCTGAAGATACCTAAATAACACTGTTTTCGACTGGCCTCTAGTCACTGTAGGCAGCCCTCTGGAAACAAAAGGAGTTTTCTCTAAGGAAACACGGTGCTTCCATAGCATGGGTGGGGGCTCATTCTGTCATGCTCTAGAGCTACAGGGATACTTGACATGAGAACTTGCCCCAAGCTAAGGCCTGAAGAGCCCTGCTGAAGCCAAAGCGTGTAGCAGTTTCCATTAGGTCGTATTCGCAGTTCTGCTTTACTTTAACGTTATTTCACTTATCCAACACTTAGCACCCTCGTGTAGGCACCCTTTTGCCTACAAATGCAGTGAGTACCAGCAGGCTCCTCTGCCCTTCAAAGAAACATCCAGAGGCAGAAGCCTCACCCAGTCACTCTATGTATTCTGACATTAGAGCAACACACTGCACCTTTCCTTTGGAAAGCTACATGTCCTCAGTTCTCCAGCAGCTCCAGGGTTTTTGTTCTCTCACGTCCTACATGCCATGGAAGTCTGCCTCATTGCCCTCATTGGAGCAGCACTTAGAAACACAATCTGCTTCGCCTTCCTTCTAGGAAGTCTTACCCAAGGACCCCGTAGTTACAGGAGAAAGGAGGCTTGCATTCCTACTGGAACGAAAGCACAGTTTATCCTATTACACAGGAGGACTGTAAAATAGGATTAGCCCGATAGCACACATAGAGCGTTCCAAGGAAGAGGGAATATGCTACATGCAGAGCACCCTGTGAAGAAAAGTTGATTCAGCAAGGGACCAGGGTGTAGCTATAGTCTCTTTTGACTTGTTAGAAATCAGAAGGGTTTCGGCTGCAGGTTCACCGGAAAAGAAGACCTGATGGCAAAGCCTTGCATTCCCATTTTAAAAGCTCTATCCATGCTGCCCTGAAGATACCTAAATAACACTGTTTTCGACTGGCCTCTAGTCACTGTACGCAGCCCTCTGGAAAGAAAAGGAGTTTTCTCTAAGGAAACACGGTGCTTCCATAGCATGGGTGGGGGCTCATTCTGTCCTGCTCTAGAGCTACAGGGAAACTTGACCTGAGAACTTGCCCCTACCTAAGGCCTGAAGAGCCCCGCTGAAGCGAGAGCGTGGAGCAGTTTCCATTAGGTCGTATTCGCAGTTCTGCTTTACATTAACGTTTCTTCACTTATCCAGACACTTAGCACCCTCAAGTAGGCACCCTTTGCCTACAAATACAGTGAGTAGCAGCAGGCTCCTCTGCCCTTCTAAGAAACATCCAGACCCAGAAGCCTTTCCAAGGCACTGTATATATTCAGAGATTAGGGTAACACACTGCACCTTTCCTTTGGAAATCTAGATGTCCTCAACACTGCAACAGCTCCGGGGATTCTGTGCTCTCACGTCCTACATGCCTTGGAAGTCTGTCTCATGGCCTTCATTGGAGCCGCACATTGAAACACAATCTGCTTCCCCTTCCTTCTACGAAGTCTTACCCAAGGACCCAATACCTACAGGAGAAAGGAAGCTGGAATTCCTACTGGAACCAAAGCACAGTTTTTAGTTTTACACTGCAGGATTTTAGAATAGGCTTAGGACCGATACCACACATAGAGCATTCCAAGGATGAGGGAATTCGCTACATGCAGAACACCCTGTGAAGAAAAGTTGATTCAGCAAGGGACCAGGGTGTAGCTATAGTCTCTTTTGACTTGTTAGAAATCAGAAGGGTTTCGGCTGCAGGTACACCGGAAAAGGAGACCTGATGGCACAGCCTTGCATGCCCAATTTCAAAGCTCTATCCATGCTGCCCTGAAGATACCTAAATAACACTGTTTTCGACTGGCCTCTAGTCACTGTAGGCAGCCCTCTGGAAACAAAAGGAGTTTTCTCTAAGGAAACACGGTGCTTCCATAGCATGGGTGGGGGCTCATTCTGTCATGCTCTAGAGCTACAGGGATACTTGACATGAGAACTTGCCCCAAGCTAAGGCCTGAAGAGCCCTGCTGAAGCCAAAGCGTGTAGCAGTTTCCATTAGGTCGTATTCGCAGTTCTGCTTTACTTTAACGTTATTTCACTTATCCAACACTTAGCACCCTCGTGTAGGCACCCGTTTGCCTACAAATGCAGTGAGTACCAGCAGGCTCCTCTGCCCTTCAAAGAAACATCCAGAGGCAGAAGCCTCACCCAGTCACTCTATGTATTCTGACATTAGAGCAACACACTGCACCTTTCCTTTGGAAAGCTACATGTCCTCAGTTCTCCAGCAGCTCCAGGGTTTTTGTTCTCTCACGTCCTACATGCCATGGAAGTCTGCCTCATTGCCCTCATTGGAGCAGCACTTAGAAACACAATCTGCTTCGCCTTCCTTCTAGGAAGTCTTACCCAAGGACCCCGTAGTTACAGGAGAAAGGAGGCTTGCATTCCTACTGGAACGAAAGCACAGTTTATCCTATTACACAGGAGGACTGTAAAATAGGATTAGCCCGATAGCACACATAGAGCGTTCCAAGGAAGAGGGAATACACTACATGCAGAGCACCCTGTGAAGAAAAGTTGATTCAGCAAGGGACCAGGGTGTAGCTATAGTCTCTTTTGACTTGTTAGAAATCAGAAGGGTTTCGGCTGCAGGTTCACCGGAAAAGAAGACCTGATGGCAAAGCCTTGCATTCCCATTTTAAAAGCTCTATCCATGCTGCCCTGAAGATACCTAAATAACACTGTTTTCGACTGGCCTCTAGTCACTGTAGGCAGCCCTCTGGAAAGAAAAGGAGTTTTCTCTAAGGAAACACGGTGCTTCCATAGCATGGGTGGGGGCTCATTCTGTCCTGCTCTAGAGCTACAGGGAAACTTGACCTGAGAACTTGCCCCTACCTAAGGCCTGAAGAGCCCCGCTGAAGCGAGAGCGTGTAGCAGTTTCCATTAGGTCGTATTCGCAGTTCTGCTTTACATTAACGTTTCTTCACTTATCCAGACACTTAGCACCCTCAAGTAGGCACCCTTTGCCTACAAATACAGTGAGTACCAGCAGGCTCCTCTGCCCTTCTAAGAAACATCCAGACCCAGAAGCCTTTCCAAGGCACTGTATCTATTCAGAGATTAGGGTAACACACTGCACCTTTCCTTTGGAAATCTAGATGTCCTCAACACTGCAACAGCTCCGGGGATTCTGTACTCTCACGTCCTACATGCCTTGGAAGTCTGCCTCATGGCCTTCATTGGAGCCGCACATTGAAACACAATCTGCTTCCCCTTCCTTCTACGAAGTCTTACCCAAGGACCCAATACCTACAGGAGAAAGGAAGCTGGAATTCCTACTGGAACCAAAGCACAGTTTTTAGTTTTACACTGCAGGATTTTAGAATAGGCTTAGGACCGATACCACACATAGAGCATTCCAAGGATGAGGGAATTCGCTACATGCAGAACACCCTGTGAAGAAAAGTTGATTCAGCAAGGGACCAGGGTGTAGCTATAGTCTCTTTTGACTTGTTAGAAATCAGAAGGGTTTCGGCTGCAGGTTCACCGGAAAAGAAGACCTGATGGCAAAGCCTTGCATTCCCATTTTAAAAGCTCTATCCATGCTGCCCTGAAGATACCTAAATAACACTGTTTTCGACTGGCCTCTAGTCACTGTAGGCAGTCCTCTGGTAAGAAAAGGAGTTTTCTCTAAGGAAACACGGTGCTTCCATAGCATGGGTGGGGGCTCATTCTGTCCTGCTCTAGAGCTACAGGGAAACTTGACCTGAGAACTTGCCCCTACCTAAGGTCTGAAGAGCCCCGCTGAAGCGAGAGCGTGTAGCAGTTTCCTTTACGTCGTATTCGCAGTTCTGCTTTACATTAACGTTTCTTCACTTATCCAGACACTTAGCACCCTCAAGTAGGCACCCTTTGCCTACAAATACAGTGACTACCAGCAGGCTCCTCTGCCCTTCTAAGAAACATCCAGACCCAGAAGCCTTTCCAAGGCACTGTATATATTCAGAGATTAGGGTAACACACTGCACCCTTCCTTTCGAAATCTAGATGTCCTCAACACTGCAACAGCTCCGGGGATTCTGTGCTCTCACGTCCTACATGCCTTGGAAGTCTGCCTCATGGCCTTCATTGGAGCCGCACATTGAAACACAATCTGCTTCCCCTTCCTTCTACGAAGTCTTACCCAAGGACCCAATACCTACAGGAGAAAGGAAGCTGGAATTCCTACTGGAACCAAAGCACAGTTTTTAGTTTTACACTGCAGGATTTTAGAATAGGCTTAGGACCGACACCACACATAGAACATTCCAAGGATGAGGGAATTCGCTACATGCAGAGCACCCTGTGAAGAAAAGTTGATTCAGCAGGGGACCAGGGTGTAGCTATAGTCTCTTTTGACTTGTTAGAAATCAGAAGGGTTTCGGCTGCAGGTTCACCGGTAAAGAAGACCTGATGGCACAGACTTGCATTCCCATTTTAAAAGCTCTATCCATGCTGCCCTGAAGATACCTAAATAACACTGTTTTCGACTGGCCTCTAGTCACTGTAGGCAGCCCTCTGGAAAGAAAAGGAGTTTTCTCTAAGGAAACACGGTGCTTCCATAGCATGGGTGGGGGCTCATTCTCTCATGCTCTAGAGCTACAGGGAAGCTTGACGTGAGAACTTGCCCCAAGCTAAGACCTGAAGAGCCCTGCTCAAGGGAAAGCTTGTAGCAGTTTCCATTAAGTCGTATTCGGAGTTCTGCTTTACTTTAAGGTTATTTCAATTATCCAACACTTAGCACCCTCGTGTAGGCACCCTTTTGCCTACAAATGCAGTGAGTACCAGCAGGCCCCTCTTCCCTTCTAAGAAACATCCAGAGCCAGAAGACTCTCCCAGTCACTCTGCGTATTCAGACAATAGAGCAACACACTGCACCCTTCCTTTGGAAAGCTAGATATCCTGAGCTCTCCAACAGCTCCAGGGTTTTTGTTCTCTCACGTCCTACATGCCATGGAATTCTGCCTCATTGCCCTCATTGGAGCAGCACTTAGAAACACAATCTGTTTCGCCTTCCTTCTAGGAAATCTTACCCAAGGACCCCGTAGTTACAGGAGAAAGGCGGCTTGCATTCCTACTGGAACGAAAGCACAGTTTTTCCTGTTACACAGGAGGACTGTAAAATAAGATTAGCCCGATAGCACAAACAGAGCATTCCAAGGAAGAGGGAATACGCTACATGCAGAGCACCCTGTGAAGAAAAGTTGATTCAGCAAGGGACCAGGGTGTAGCTATAGTCTCTTTTGACTTGTTAGAAATCAGAAGGGTTTCGGCTGCAGGTTCACCGGAAAAGAAGACCTGATGGCAAAGCCTTGCATTCCCAATTTAAAAGCTCTATCCATGCTGCCCTGAAGATACTTAAATAACGCTGTTTTCGACTGGCCTCTAGTCACTGTAGGCAGCCCTCTGGAAAGAAAAGGAGTTTCCTCTAAGGAAACACGAGGCTTCCATAGCTTGGGTCGGGGCTCATTCTGTCATGCTCTAGAGCTACAGGGAAACTTGACCTGAGAACTTGCCCCTACCTAAGGCCTGAAGAGCCCCGCTGAAGCGAGAGCGTGGAGCAGTTTCCATTAGGTCGTATTCGCAGTTCTGCTTTACATTAACGTTTCTTCACTTATCCAGACACTTAGCACCCTCAAGTAGGCACCCTTTGCCTACAAATACAGTGACTACCAGCAGGCTCCTCTGCCCTTCTAAGAAATATCCAGACCCAGAAGCCTTTCCAAGGCACTGTATATATTCAGAGATTAGGGTAACACACTGCACCTTTCCTTTGGAAATCTAGATGTCCTCAACACTGCAACAGCTCCGGGGATTCTGTGCTCTCACGTCCTACATGCCTTGGAAGTCTGCCTCATGGCCTTCATTGGAGCCGCACATTGAAACACAATCTGCTTCCCCTTCCTTCTACGAAGTCTTACCCAAGGACCCAATACCTACAGGAGAAAGGAAGCTGGAATTCCTACTGGAACCAAAGTACAGTTTTTAGTTTTACACTGCAGGATTTTAGAATAGGCTTAGGACCGATACCACACATAGAGCATTCCAAGGATGAGGGAATTCGCTATATGCAGAACACCCTGTGAAGAAAAGTTGATTCAGCAAGGGACCAGGGTCTAGCTATAGTCTCTTTTGACTTGTTAGAAATCAGAAGGGTTTCGGGTGCAGGTACACCGGAAAAGAAGACCTGATGGCACAGCCTTGCATTCCCAATTTAAAAGCTCTATCCATGCTGCCCTGAAGACACCTAAATAACACTGTTTTCGACTGGCCTCTAGTCACTGTAGGCAGCCCTCTGGAAACAAAAGGAGTTTTCTCTAAGGAAACACGGTGCTTCCATAGCATGGGTGGGGGCTCATTCTGTCATGCTCTAGAGCTACAGGGATACTTGACATGAGAACTTGCCCCAAGCTAAGGCCTGAAGAGCCCTGCTGAAGCCAAAGCGTGTAGCAGTTTCCATTAGGTCGTATTCGCAGTTCTGCTTTACTTTAACGTTATTTCACTTATCCAACACTTAGCACCCTCGTGTAGGCACCCTTTTGCCTACAAATGCAGTCAGTACCAGCAGGCTCCTTTGCCCTTCAAAGAAACATCCAGAGGCAGAAGCCTCACCCAGTCACTCTATGTATTCTGACATTAGAGCAACACACTGCACCTTTCCTTTGGAAAGCTACATGTCCTCAGTTCTCCAGCAGCTCCAGGGTTTTTGTTCTCTCACGTCCTACATGCCATGGAAGTCTGCCTCATTGCCCTCATTGGAGCAGCACTTAGAAACACAATCTGCTTCGCCTTCCTTCTAGGAAGTCTTACCCAAGGACCCCGTACTTACAGGAGAAAGGAGGCTTGCATTCCTACTAGAACGAAAGCACAGTTTTTCCTGTTACACAGGAGGACTGTAAAATAGGATTATCCGGAGAGCACCCATAGAGCGTTCCAAGGAAGAGGGAATACGCTACATGCAGAGCACCCTGTGAAGAAAAGTTGATTCAGCAAGGGACCAGGGTGTAGCTATAGTCTCTTTTGACTTGTTAGAAATCAGAAGGGTTTCGGCTGCAGGTTCACCGGAAAAGAAGACCTTATGGCACAGCCTTGCATTCCCAATTTAAAAGCTCTATCCATGCTGCCCTGAAGATACCTAAATAATGCTGTTTTCGACTGGCCTCTAGTCACTGTAGGCAGCCGTCAGGAAAGAAAAGGAGTTTTCTCTAAGGAAACACGGTGCTTCCATAGCATGGATGGGGGCTCATTGTGTCATGCTCTAGAGCTACATGGAAGCTTGACGTGAGAACTTGCCCTAGCTAAGGCCTGAAGAGCCCTGCTGAAGCGAAATGGGTAGCAGTTTCCATTAGGTCGTATTCGCAGTTCTGCTTTACTTTAACGTTATTTCACTTATCCAACACTTAGCACCCTCGTGTAGGCACCCTTTTGCCTACAAATGCATTGACTACCAGCAGGCTCCTCTTCCCTTCAAAGAAACATCCAGAGCCAGAAGTCTCTCCAAGTCACTCTCTGTATTCTGACATTAGAGCAACACACTGCACCCTTCCTTTGGAAAGCTAGATATCCTCAGCTCTCCAACAACTCTAGGGATTTTGTTCTCTCACGTCCTACATGCCATGGAAGTCTGCCTCATTGCCCTCATTGGAGCAGCACTTAGAAACACAATCTGCTTCGCCTTCCTTCTAGGAAGTCTTACCCAAGGACCCCGTACTTACAGGAGAAAGGAGGCTTGCATTCCTACTGGAACGAAAGCACAGTTTTTCCTGTTACACACGAGGACTGTAAAATAGGATTAGCCGAAGAGCACACATAGAGCGTTCCAAGGAAGAGGGAATACGCTACATGCAGAGCACCCTGTGAAAAAAAGTTGATTTAGCAAGGGACCAGGGTTTAGCTATAGTCTCTTTTGACTTGTTAGAAATCAGAAGGGTTTCGGCTGCAGGTTCACCGGAAAAGAAGACCTGATGGCAAAGCCTTGCATTCCCATTTTAAAAGCTCTATCCATGCTGCCCTGAAGATACCTAAATAACACTGTTTTCGACTGGCCTCTAGTCACTGTAGGCAGCCCTCTGGTAAGAAAAGGAGTTTTCTCTAAGGAAACACGGTGCTTCCATAGCATGGGTGGGGGCTCATTCTGTCCTGCTCTAGAGCTACAGGGAAACTTGACCTGAGAACTTGCCCCTACCTAAGGTCTGAAGAGCCCCGCTGAAGCGAGAGCGTGTAGCAGTTTCCTTTACGTCGTTTTCGCAGTTCTGCTTTACATTAACGTTTCTTCACTTATCCAGACACTTAGCACCCTCAAGTAGGCACCCTTTGCCTACAAATACAGTGACTACCAGCAGGCTCCTCTGCCCTTCTAAGAAACATCCAGACCCAGAAGCCTTTCCAAGGCACTGTATATATTCAGAGATTAGGGTAACACACTGCACCCTTCCTTTCGAAATCTAGATGTCCTCAACACTGCAACAGCTCCGGGGATTCTGTGCTCTCACGTCCTACATGCCTTGGAAGTCTGCCTCATGGCCTTCATTGGAGCCGCACATTGAAACACAATCTGCTTCCCCTTCCTTCTACGAAGTCTTACCCAAGGACCCAATACCTACAGGAGAAAGGAAGCTGGAATTCCTACTGGAACCAAAGCACAGTTTTTAGTTTTACACTGCAGGATTTTAGAATAGGCTTAGGACCGATACCACACATAGAGCATTCCAAGGATGAGGGAATTCGCTACATGCAGAACACCCTGTGAAGAAAAGTTGATTCAGCAGGGGACCAGGGTGTAGCTATAGTCTCTTTTGACTTGTTAGAAATCAGAAGGGTTTCGGCTGCAGGTTCACCGGTAAAGAAGACCTGATGGCACAGACTTGCATTCCCATTTTAAAAGCTCTATCCATGCTGCCCTGAAGATACCTAAATAACACTGTTTTCGACTGGCCTCTAGTCACTGTAGGCAGCCCTCTGGAAAGAAAAGGAGTTTTCTCTAAGGAAACACGGTGCTTCCATAGCATGGGTGGGGGCTCATTCTCTCATGCTCTAGAGCTACAGGGAAGCTTGACGTGAGAACTTGCCCCAAGCTAAGACCTGAAGAGCCCTGCTCAAGGGAAAGCTTGTAGCAGTTTCCATTAAGTCGTATTCGGAGTTCTGCTTTACTTTAAGGTTATTTCACTTATCCAACACTGAGCACCCTCGTGTAGGCACCCTTTTGCCTACAAATGCAGTGAGTACCAGCAGGCCCCTCTTCCCTTCTAAGAAACATCCAGAGCCAGAAGACTCTCCCAGTCACTCTGCGTATTCAGACACTAGAGCAACACACTGCACCCTTCCTTTGGAAAGCTAGATATCCTGAGCTCTCCAACAGCTCCAGGGTTTTTGTTCTCTCACGTCCTACATGCCATGGAATTCTGCCTCATTGCCCTCATTGGAGCAGCACTTAGAAACACAATCTGCTTCGCCTTCCTTCTAGGAAGTCTTACCCAAGGACCCCGTACTTACAGGAGAAAGGAGGCTTGCATTCCTACTGGAACGAAAGCACAGTTTTTCCTGTTACACAGGAGGACTGTAAAATAGGATTAGCCCGATAGCACAAACAGAGCATTCCAAGGAAGAGGGAATACGCTACATGCAGAGCACCCTGTGAAGAAAAGTTGATTCAGCAAGGGACCAGGGTGTAGCTATAGTCTCTTTTGACTTGTTAGAAATCAGAAGGGTTTCGGCTGCAGGTTCACCGGAAAAGAAGACCTGATGGCAAAGCCTTGCATTCCCATTTTAAAAGCTCTATCCATGCTGCCCTGAAGATACCTAAATAACACTGTTTTCGACTGGCCTCTAGTCACTGTAGGCAGCCCTCTGGAAAGAAAAGGAGTTTTCTCTAAGGAAACACGGTGCTTCCATAGCATGGGTGGGGGCTCATTCTGTCCTGCTCTAGAGCTACAGGGAAACTTGACCTGAGAACTTGCCCCTACCTAAGGCCTGAAGAGCCCCGCTGAAGCGAGAGCGTGGAGCAGTTTCCATTAGGTCGTATTCGCAGTTCTGCTTTACATTAACGTTTCTTCACTTATCCAGACACTTAGCACCCTCAAGTAGGCACCCTTTGCCTACAAATACAGTGAGTAGCAGCAGGCTCCTCTGCCCTTCTAAGAAACATCCAGACCCAGAAGCCTTTCCAAGGCACTGTATATATTCAGAGATTAGGGTAACACACTGCACCTTTCCTTTGGAAATCTAGATGTCCTCAACACTGCAACAGCTCCGGGGATTCTGTGCTCTCACGTCCTACATGCCTTGGAAGTCTGCCTCATGGCCTTCATTGGAGCCGCACATTGAAACACAATCTGCTTCCCCTTCCTTCTACGAAGTCTTACCCAAGGACCCAATACCTACAGGAGAAAGGAAGCTGGAATTCCTACTGGAACCAAAGTACAGTTTTTAGTTTTACACTGCAGGATTTTAGAATAGGCTTAGGACCGATACCACACATAGAGCATTCCAAGGATGAGGGAATTCGCTACATGCAGAACACCCTGTGAAGAAAAGTTGATTCAGCAAGGGACCAGGGTCTAGCTATAGTCTCTTTTGACTTGTTAGAAATCAGAAGGGTTTCGGCTGCAGGTACACCGGAAAAGAAGACCTGATGGCACAGCCTTGCATTCCCAATTTAAAAGCTCTACCCATGCTGCCCTGAAGATACCTAAATAACACTGTTTTCGACTGGCCTCTAGTCACTGTAGGCAGCCCTCTGGAAACAAAAGGAGTTTTCTCTAAGGAAACACGGTGCTTCCATAGCATGGGTGGGGGCTCATTCTGTCATGCTCTAGAGCTACAGGGATACTTGACATGAGAACTTGCCCCAAGCTAAGGCCTGAAGAGCCCTGCTGAAGCCAAAGCGTGTAGCAGTTTCCATTAGGTCGTATTCGCAGTTCTGCTTTACTTTAACGTTATTTCACTTATCCAACACTTAGCACCCTCGTGTAGGCACCCTTTTGCCTACAAATGCAATGAGTACCAGCAGGCTCCTCTGCCCTTCAAAGAAACATCCAGAGGCAGAAGCCTCACCCAGTCACTCTATGTATTCTGACATTAGAGCAACACACTGCAACTTTCCTTTGGAAAGCTACATGTCCTCAGTTCTCCAGCAGCTCCAGGGTTTTTGTTCTCTCACGTCCTACATGCCATGGAAGTCTGCCTCATTGCCCTCATTGGAGCAGCACTTAGAAACACAATCTGCTTCGCCTTCCTTCTAGGAAGTCTTACCCAAGGACCCCGTACTTACAGGAGAAAGGAGGCTTGCATTCCTACTGGAACGAAAGCACAGTTTTTCCTGTTACACAGAAGGACTGTAAAATAGGATTGTCCGGAGAGCACACATAGAGCGTTCCAAGGAAGAGGGAATACGCTACATGCAGAGCACCCTGTGAAGAAAAGTTGATTCAGCAAGGGACCAGGGTGTAGCTATAGTCTCTTTTGACTTGTTAGAAATCAGAAGGGTTTCGGCTGCAGGTTCACCAGAAAAGAAGACCTGATGGCACAGCCTTGCATTCCCATTTTAAAAGCTCTATCCATGCTGCCCTGAAGATACCTAAATAATGCTGTTTTCGACTGGCCTCTAGTCACTGTAGGCAGCCGTCAGGAAAGAAAAGGAGTTTTCTCTAAGGAAACACGGTGCTTCCATAGCATGGATGGGGGCTCATTGTGTCATGCTCTAGAGCTACATGGAAGGTTGACGTGAGAACTTGCCCCTAGCTAAGGCCTGAAGAGCCCTGCTGAAGGGAAAGCGTGTAGCAGTTTCCATTAGGTCGTATTCGCGGTTCTGCTTTACTTTAACGTTAGGCTTAGAATAGGCTTAGGACCGATACCACACATAGAGCATTCCAAGGATGAGGGAATTCGCTACATGCAGAACACCCTGTGAAGAAAAGTTGATTCAGCAAGGGACCAGGGTGTAGCTATAGTCTCTTTTGACTTGTTATTAATCAGAAGGGTTTCGGCTGCAGGTACACCGGAAAAGAAGACCTAATGGCACAGCTTTGCATTCCCATTTTTAAAGCTCTATCCATGCTGCCCTGAAGATTCATAAATAACACTGTTTTCGACTGGCCTCTAGTCACTGTAGGCAGCCCTCTGGAAACAAAAGGAGTTTTCTCTAAGGAAACACAGTGCTTCCATAGCATGGGTGGGGGCTCATTCTGTCATGCTCTAGAGCTACAGGGAAGCTTGACATGAGAACTTGCCCCAAGCTAAGGCCTGAAGAGCCCTGCTGAAGCCAAAGCGTGTAGCAGTTTCCATTAGGTCGTATTCGCAGTTCTGCTTTACTTTAACGTTATTTCACTTATCCAACACTTAGCACCCTCGTGTAGGCACCCTTTTGCCTACAAATGCAGTGAGTACCAGCAGGCTCCTCTGCCCTTCAAAGAAACATCCAGAGGCAGAAGCCTCACCCAGTCACTCTATGTATTCTGACATTAGAGCAACACACTGCAACTTTCCTTTGGAAAGCTACATGTCCTCAGTTCTCCAGCAGCTCCAGGGTTTTTGTTCTCTCACGTCCTACATGCCATGGAAGTCTGCCTCATTGCCCTCATTGGAGCAGCACTTAGAAACACAATCTGCTTCGCCTTCCTTCTAGGAAGTCTTACCCAAGGACCCCGTACTTACAGGAGAAAGGAGGCTTGCATTCCTACTGGAACGAAAGCACAGTTTTTCCTGTTACACAGAAGGACTGTAAAATAGGATTGTCCGGAGAGCACACATAGAGCGTTCCAAGGAAGAGGGAATACGCTACATGCAGAGCACCCTGTGAAGAAAAGTTGATTCAGCAAGGGACCAGGGTGTAGCTATAGTCTCTTTTGACTTGTTAGAAATCAGAAGGGTTTCGGCTGCAGGTTCACCAGAAAAGAAGACCTGATGGCACAGCCTTGCATTCCCATTTTAAAAGCTCTATCCATGCTGCCCTGAAGATACCTAAATAATGCTGTTTTCGACTGGCCTCTAGTCACTGTAGGCAGCCGTCAGGAAAGAAAAGGAGTTTTCTCTAAGGAAACACGGTGCTTCCATAGCATGGATGGGGGCTCATTGTGTCATGCTCTAGAGCTACATGGAAGGTTGACGTGAGAACTTGCCCCTAGCTAAGGCCTGAAGAGCCCTGCTGAAGGGAAAGCGTGTAGCAGTTTCCATTAGGTCGTATTCGCGGTTCTGCTTTACTTTAACGTTAGGCTTAGAATAGGCTTAGGACCGATACCACACATAGAGCATTCCAAGGATGAGGGAATTCGCTACATGCAGAACACCCTGTGAAGAAAAGTTGATTCAGCAAGGGACCAGGGTGTAGCTATAGTCTCTTTTGACTTGTTATTAATCAGAAGGGTTTCGGCTGCAGGTACACCGGAAAAGAAGACCTAATGGCACAGCTTTGCATTCCCATTTTTAAAGCTCTATCCATGCTGCCCTGAAGATTCATAAATAACACTGTTTTCGACTGGCCTCTAGTCACTGTAGGCAGCCCTCTGGAAACAAAAGGAGTTTTCTCTAAGGAAACACAGTGCTTCCATAGCATGGGTGGGGGCTCATTCTGTCATGCTCTAGAGCTACAGGGAAGCTTGACATGAGAACTTGCCCCAAGCTAAGGCCTGAAGAGCCCTGCTGAAGCCAAAGCGTGTAGCAGTTTCCATTAGGTCGTATTCGCAGTTCTGCTTTACTTTAACGTTATTTCACTTATCCAACACTTAGCACCCTCGTGTAGGCACCCTTTTGCCTACAAATGCAGTGAGTACCAGCAGGCTCCTCTGCCCTTCAAAGAAACATCCAGAGGCAGAAGCCTCACCCAGTCACTCTATGTATTCTGACATTAGAGCAACACACTGCACCTTTCCTTTGGAAAGCTACATGTCCTTAGTTTTCCAGCAGCTCCAGGGTTTTTGTTCTCTCACGTCCTACATGCCATGGAAGTCTGCCTCATTGCCCTCATTGGAGCAGCACTTAGAAACACAATCTGCTTCGCCTTCCTTCTAGGAAGTCTTACCCAAGGACCCCGTACTTACAGGAAAAGGAGGCTTGCATTCCTACTGGAACGAAAGCACAGTTTTTCCTGTTACACACGAGGACTGTAAAATAGGATTAGCCGAAGAGCACACATAGAGCGTTCCAAGGAAGAGGGAATACGCTACATGCAGAGCACCCTGTGAAGAAAAGTTGATTCAGCAAGGGACCAGGGTGTAGCTATAGTCTCTTTTGACTTGTTAGAAATCACAAGGGTTTCGGCTGCAGGTACACCGGAAAAGGAGACCTGATGGCACAGCCTTGCATTCCCAATTTAAAAGCTCTATCCATGCTGCCCTGAAGATACCTAAATAATGCTGTTTTCGACTGGCCTCTAGTCACTGTAGGCAGCCCTCTGGAAACAAAAGGAGTTTTCTCTAAGGAAACACGGTGCTTCCATAGCATGGGTGGGGGCTCATTCTGTCATGCTCTAGAGCTACAGGGATACTTGACATGAGAACTTGCCCCAAGCTAAGGCCTGAAGAGCCCTGCTGAAGCGAAAGCGTGTAGCAGTTTCCATTAGGTCGTATTCGCAGTTCTGCTTTACTTTAACGTTATTTCAATCATCGAACACTTAGCACCCTCGTGTAGGCACCCTTTTGCCTACAAATGCAGTGAGTACCAGCAGGCCCCTCTTCCCTTCTAAGAAACATCCAGAGCCAGAAGACTCTCCCAGTCACTCTGCGTATTCAGACACTAGAGCAACACACTGCACCCTTCCTTTGGAAATCTAGATATCCTGAGCTCTCCAACAGCTCCAGGGTTTTTGTTCTCTCACGTCCTACATGCCATGGAAGCCTGCCTCATTTCCCTCATTGGAGCAGCACTTAGAAACACAATCTGCTTCGCCTTCCTTCTAGGAAGTCTTACCCAAGGACCCCGTACTTACAGGAGAAAGGAGGCTTGCATTCCTACTGGAACGAAAGCACAGTTTTTCCTGTTACACACGAGGACTGTAAAATAGGATTAGCCGGAGAGCACACATAGAGCGTTCCAAAGAAGAGGGAATACGCTTCATGCAGAGCACCCTGTGAAGAAAAGTTGATTCAGCAAGGGACCAGGGTGTAGCTGTAGTCTCTTTTGACTTGTTAGAAATCAGAAGGGTTTCGGCTGCAGGTTCACTGGAAAAGAAGACCTGATGGCAAAGCCTTGCATTCCCATTTTAAAAGCTCTATCCATGCTGCCCTGAAGATACCTAAATAACACTGTTTTCGACTGGCCTCTAGTCACTGTAGGCAGCCCTCTGGAAAGAAAAGGAGCTTTCTCTAAGGAAACACGGTGCTTCCATAGCATGGGTGGGGGCTCATTCTGTCATGCTCTAGAGCTACAGGGAAACTTGACCTGAGAACTTGCCCCTACCTAAGGCCTGAAGAGCCCCGCTGAAGCGAGAGCGTGGAGCAGTTTCCATTAGGTCGTATTCGCAGTTCTGCTTTACATTAACGTTTCTTCACTTATCCAGACACTTAGCACCCTCAAGTAGGCACCCTTTGCCTACAAATACAGTGAGTACCAGCAGGCTCCTCTGCCCTTCTAAGAAACATCCAGACCCAGAAGCCTTTCCAAGGCACTGTATATATTCAGAGATTAGGGTAACACACTGCACCTTTCCTTTGGAAATCTAGATGTCCTCAACACTGCAACAGCTCCGGGGATTCTGTGCTCTCACGTCCTACATGCCTTGGAAGTCTGCCTCATGGCCTTCATTGGAGCCGCACATTGAAACACAATCTGCTTCCCCTTCCTTCTACGAAGTCTTACCCAAGGACCCAATACCGACAGGAGAAAGGAAGCTGGAATTCCTACTGGAACCAAAGCACAGTTTTTAGTTTTACACTGCAGGATTTTAGAATAGGCTTAGGACCGATACCACACATAGAGCATTCCAAGGATGAGGGAATTCGCTACATGCAGAACACCCTGTGAAGAAAAGTTGATTCAGCAGGGGACCAGGGTGTAGCTATAGTCTCTTTTGACTTGTTAGAAATCAGAAGGGTTTCGGCTGCAGGTTCACCGGTAAAGAAGACCTGATGGCACAGACTTGCATTCCCATTTTAAAAGCTCTATCCATGCTGCCCTGAAGATACCTAAATAACACTGTTTTCGACTGGCCTCTAGTCACTGTAGGCAGCCCTCTGGAAAGAAAAGGAGTTTTCTCTAAGGAAACACGGTGCTTCCATAGCATGGGTGGGGGCTCATTCTCTCATGCTCTAGAGCTACAGGGAAGCTTGACGTGAGAACTTGCCCCAAGCTAAGACCTGAAGAGCCCTGCTCAAGGGAAAGCTTGTAGCAGTTTCCATTAAGTCGTATTCGGAGTTCTGCTTTACTTTAAGGTTATTTCACTTATCCAACACTGAGCACCCTCGTGTAGGCACCCTTTTGCCTACAAATGCAGTGAGTACCAGCAGGCCCCTCTTCCCTTCTAAGAAACATCCAGAGCCAGAAGACTCTCCCAGTCACTCTGCGTATTCAGACACTAGAGCAACACACTGCACCCTTCCTTTGGAAAGCTAGATATCCTGAGCTCTCCAACAGCTCCAGGGTTTTTGTTCTCTCACGTCCTACATGCCATGGAATTCTGCCTCATTGCCCTCATTGGAGCAGCACTTAGAAACACAATCTGCTTCGCCTTCCTTCTAGGAAGTCTTACCCAAGGACCCCGTACTTACAGGAGAAAGGAGGCTTGCATTCCTACTGGAACGAAAGCACAGTTTTTCCTGTTACACAGGAGGACTGTAAAATAGGATTAGCCCGATAGCACAAACAGAGCATTCCAAGGAAGAGGGAATACGCTACATGCAGAGCACCCTGTGAAGAAAAGTTGATTCAGCAAGGGACCAGGGTGTAGCTATAGTCTCTTTTGACTTGTTAGAAATCAGAAGGGTTTCGGCTGCAGGTTCACCGGAAAAGAAGACCTGATGGCAAAGCCTTGCATTCCCATTTTAAAAGCTCTATCCATGCTGCCCTGAAGATACCTAAATAACACTGTTTTCGACTGGCCTCTAGTCACTGTAGGCAGCCCTCTGGAAAGAAAAGGAGCTTTCTCTAAGGAAACACGGTGCTTCCATAGCATGGGTGGGGGCTCATTCTGTCATGCTCTAGAGCTACAGGGAAACTTGACCTGAGAACTTGCCCCTACCTAAGGCCTGAAGAGCCCCGCTGAAGCGAGAGCGTGGAGCAGTTTCCATTAGGTCGTATTCGCAGTTCTGCTTTACATTAACGTTTCTTCACTTATCCAGACACTTAGCACCCTCAAGTAGGCACCCTTTGCCTACAAATACAGTGAGTACCAGCAGGCTCCTCTGCCCTTCTAAGAAACATCCAGACCCAGAAGCCTTTCCAAGGCACTGTATATATTCAGAGATTAGGGTAACACACTGCACCTTTCCTTTGGAAATCTAGATGTCCTCAACACTGCAACAGCTCCGGGGATTCTGTGCTCTCACGTCCTACATGCCTTGGAAGTCTGCCTCATGGCCTTCATTGGAGCCGCACATTGAAACACAATCTGCTTCCCCTTCCTTCTACGAAGTCTTACCCAAGGACCCAATACCTACAGGAGAAAGGAAGCTGGAATTCCTACTGGAACCAAAGTACAGTTTTTAGTTTTACACTGCAGGATTTTAGAATAGGCTTAGGACCGATACCACACATAGAGCATTCCAAGGATGAGGGAATTCGCTACATGCAGAACACCCTGTGAAGAAAAGTTGATTCAGCAAGGGACCAGGGTCTAGCTATAGTCTCTTTTGACTTGTTAGAAATCAGAAGGGTTTCGGCTGCAGGTACACCGGAAAAGAAGACCTGATGGCACAGCCTTGCATTCCCAATTTAAAAGCTCTACCCATGCTGCCCTGAAGATACCTAAATAACACTGTTTTCGACTGGCCTCTAGTCACTGTAGGCAGCCCTCTGGAAACAAAAGGAGTTTTCTCTAAGGAAACACGGTGCTTCCATAGCATGGGTGGGGGCTCATTCTGTCATGCTCTAGAGCTACAGGGATACTTGACATGAGAACTTGCCCCAAGCTAAGGCCTGAAGAGCCCTGCTGAAGCCAAAGCGTGTAGCAGTTTCCATTAGGTCGTATTCGCAGTTCTGCTTTACTTTAACGTTATTTCACTTATCCAACACTTAGCACCCTCGTGTAGGCACCCTTTTGCCTACAAATGCAATGAGTACCAGCAGGCTCCTCTGCCCTTCAAAGAAACATCCAGAGGCAGAAGCCTCACCCAGTCACTCTATGTATTCTGACATTAGAGCAACACACTGCAACTTTCCTTTGGAAAGCTACATGTCCTCAGTTCTCCAGCAGCTCCAGGGTTTTTGTTCTCTCACGTCCTACATGCCATGGAAGTCTGCCTCATTGCCCTCATTGGAGCAGCACTTAGAAACACAATCTGCTTCGCCTTCCTTCTAGGAAGTCTTACCCAAGGACCCCGTACTTACAGGAGAAAGGAGGCTTGCATTCCTACTGGAACGAAAGCACAGTTTTTCCTGTTACACAGAAGGACTGTAAAATAGGATTGTCCGGAGAGCACACATAGAGCGTTCCAAGGAAGAGGGAATACGCTACATGCAGAGCACCCTGTGAAGAAAAGTTGATTCAGCAAGGGACCAGGGTGTAGCTATAGTCTCTTTTGACTTGTTAGAAATCAGAAGGGTTTCGGCTGCAGGTTCACCAGAAAAGAAGACCTGATGGCACAGCCTTGCATTCCCATTTTAAAAGCTCTATCCATGCTGCCCTGAAGATACCTAAATAATGCTGTTTTCGACTGGCCTCTAGTCACTGTAGGCAGCCGTCAGGAAAGAAAAGGAGTTTTCTCTAAGGAAACACGGTGCTTCCATAGCATGGATGGGGGCTCATTGTGTCATGCTCTAGAGCTACATGGAAGGTTGACGTGAGAACTTGCCCCTAGCTAAGGCCTGAAGAGCCCTGCTGAAGGGAAAGCGTGTAGCAGTTTCCATTAGGTCGTATTCGCGGTTCTGCTTTACTTTAACGTTAGGCTTAGAATAGGCTTAGGACCGATACCACACATAGAGCATTCCAAGGATGAGGGAATTCGCTACATGCAGAACACCCTGTGAAGAAAAGTTGATTCAGCAAGGGACCAGGGTGTAGCTATAGTCTCTTTTGACTTGTTATTAATCAGAAGGGTTTCGGCTGCAGGTACACCGGAAAAGAAGACCTAATGGCACAGCTTTGCATTCCCATTTTTAAAGCTCTATCCATGCTGCCCTGAAGATTCATAAATAACACTGTTTTCGACTGGCCTCTAGTCACTGTAGGCAGCCCTCTGGAAACAAAAGGAGTTTTCTCTAAGGAAACACAGTGCTTCCATAGCATGGGTGGGGGCTCATTCTGTCATGCTCTAGAGCTACAGGGAAGCTTGACATGAGAACTTGCCCCAAGCTAAGGCCTGAAGAGCCCTGCTGAAGCCAAAGCGTGTAGCAGTTTCCATTAGGTCGTATTCGCAGTTCTGCTTTACTTTAACGTTATTTCACTTATCCAACACTTAGCACCCTCGTGTAGGCACCCTTTTGCCTACAAATGCAGTGAGTACCAGCAGGCTCCTCTGCCCTTCAAAGAAACATCCAGAGGCAGAAGCCTCACCCAGTCACTCTATGTATTCTGACATTAGAGCAACACACTGCACCTTTCCTTTGGAAAGCTACATGTCCTTAGTTTTCCAGCAGCTCCAGGGTTTTTGTTCTCTCACGTCCTACATGCCATGGAAGTCTGCCTCATTGCCCTCATTGGAGCAGCACTTAGAAACACAATCTGCTTCGCCTTCCTTCTAGGAAGTCTTACCCAAGGACCCCGTACTTACAGGAAAAGGAGGCTTGCATTCCTACTGGAACGAAAGCACAGTTTTTCCTGTTACACACGAGGACTGTAAAATAGGATTAGCCGAAGAGCACACATAGAGCGTTCCAAGGAAGAGGGAATACGCTACATGCAGAGCACCCTGTGAAGAAAAGTTGATTCAGCAAGGGACCAGGGTGTAGCTATAGTCTCTTTTGACTTGTTAGAAATCACAAGGGTTTCGGCTGCAGGTACACCGGAAAAGGAGACCTGATGGCACAGCCTTGCATTCCCAATTTAAAAGCTCTATCCATGCTGCCCTGAAGATACCTAAATAATGCTGTTTTCGACTGGCCTCTAGTCACTGTAGGCAGCCCTCTGGAAACAAAAGGAGTTTTCTCTAAGGAAACACGGTGCTTCCATAGCATGGGTGGGGGCTCATTCTGTCATGCTCTAGAGCTACAGGGATACTTGACATGAGAACTTGCCCCAAGCTAAGGCCTGAAGAGCCCTGCTGAAGCGAAAGCGTGTAGCAGTTTCCATTAGGTCGTATTCGCAGTTCTGCTTTACTTTAACGTTATTTCAATCATCGAACACTTAGCACCCTCGTGTAGGCACCCTTTTGCCTACAAATGCAGTGAGTACCAGCAGGCCCCTCTTCCCTTCTAAGAAACATCCAGAGCCAGAAGACTCTCCCAGTCACTCTGCGTATTCAGACACTAGAGCAACACACTGCACCCTTCCTTTGGAAATCTAGATATCCTGAGCTCTCCAACAGCTCCAGGGTTTTTGTTCTCTCACGTCCTACATGCCATGGAAGCCTGCCTCATTTCCCTCATTGGAGCAGCACTTAGAAACACAATCTGCTTCGCCTTCCTTCTAGGAAGTCTTACCCAAGGACCCCGTACTTACAGGAGAAAGGAGGCTTGCATTCCTACTGGAACGAAAGCACAGTTTTTCCTGTTACACACGAGGACTGTAAAATAGGATTAGCCGGAGAGCACACATAGAGCGTTCCAAAGAAGAGGGAATACGCTTCATGCAGAGCACCCTGTGAAGAAAAGTTGATTCAGCAAGGGACCAGGGTGTAGCTGTAGTCTCTTTTGACTTGTTAGAAATCAGAAGGGTTTCGGCTGCAGGTTCACCGGAAAAGAAGACCTGATGGCAAAGCCTTGCATTCCCATTTTAAAAGCTCTATCCATGCTGCCCTGAAGATACCTAAATAACACTGTTTTCGACTGGCCTCTAGTCACTGTAGGCAGCCCTCTGGAAAGAAAAGGAGCTTTCTCTAAGGAAACACGGTGCTTCCATAGCATGGGTGGGGGCTCATTCTGTCATGCTCTAGAGCTACAGGGAAACTTGACCTGAGAACTTGCCCCTACCTAAGGCCTGAAGAGCCCCGCTGAAGCGAGAGCGTGGAGCAGTTTCCATTAGGTCGTATTCGCAGTTCTGCTTTACATTAACGTTTCTTCACTTATCCAGACACTTAGCACCCTCAAGTAGGCACCCTTTGCCTACAAATACAGTGAGTACCAGCAGGCTCCTCTGCCCTTCTAAGAAACATCCAGACCCAGAAGCCTTTCCAAGGCACTGTATATATTCAGAGATTAGGGTAACACACTGCACCTTTCCTTTGGAAATCTAGATGTCCTCAACACTGCAACAGCTCCGGGGATTCTGTGCTCTCACGTCCTACATGCCTTGGAAGTCTGCCTCATGGCCTTCATTGGAGCCGCACATTGAAACACAATCTGCTTCCCCTTCCTTCTACGAAGTCTTACCCAAGGACCCAATACCGACAGGAGAAAGGAAGCTGGAATTCCTACTGGAACCAAAGCACAGTTTTTAGTTTTACACTGCAGGATTTTAGAATAGGCTTAGGACCGATACCACACATAGAGCATTCCAAGGATGAGGGAATTCGCTACATGCAGAACACCCTGTGAAGAAAAGTTGATTCAGCAGGGGACCAGGGTGTAGCTATAGTCTCTTTTGACTTGTTAGAAATCAGAAGGGTTTCGGCTGCAGGTTCACCGGTAAAGAAGACCTGATGGCACAGACTTGCATTCCCATTTTAAAAGCTCTATCCATGCTGCCCTGAAGATACCTAAATAACACTGTTTTCGACTGGCCTCTAGTCACTGTAGGCAGCCCTCTGGAAAGAAAAGGAGTTTTCTCTAAGGAAACACGGTGCTTCCATAGCATGGGTGGGGGCTCATTCTCTCATGCTCTAGAGCTACAGGGAAGCTTGACGTGAGAACTTGCCCCAAGCTAAGACCTGAAGAGCCCTGCTCAAGGGAAAGCTTGTAGCAGTTTCCATTAAGTCGTATTCGGAGTTCTGCTTTACTTTAAGGTTATTTCACTTATCCAACACTGAGCACCCTCGTGTAGGCACCCTTTTGCCTACAAATGCAGTGAGTACCAGCAGGCCCCTCTTCCCTTCTAAGAAACATCCAGAGCCAGAAGACTCTCCCAGTCACTCTGCGTATTCAGACACTAGAGCAACACACTGCACCCTTCCTTTGGAAAGCTAGATATCCTGAGCTCTCCAACAGCTCCAGGGTTTTTGTTCTCTCACGTCCTACATGCCATGGAATTCTGCCTCATTGCCCTCATTGGAGCAGCACTTAGAAACACAATCTGCTTCGCCTTCCTTCTAGGAAGTCTTACCCAAGGACCCCGTACTTACAGGAGAAAGGAGGCTTGCATTCCTACTGGAACGAAAGCACAGTTTTTCCTGTTACACAGGAGGACTGTAAAATAGGATTAGCCCGATAGCACAAACAGAGCATTCCAAGGAAGAGGGAATACGCTACATGCAGAGCACCCTGTGAAGAAAAGTTGATTCAGCAAGGGACCAGGGTGTAGCTATAGTCTCTTTTGACTTGTTAGAAATCAGAAGGGTTTCGGCTGCAGGTTCACCGGAAAAGAAGACCTGATGGCAAAGCCTTGCATTCCCATTTTAAAAGCTCTATCCATGCTGCCCTGAAGATACCTAAATAACACTGTTTTCGACTGGCCTCTAGTCACTGTAGGCAGCCCTCTGGAAAGAAAAGGAGTTTTCTCTAAGGAAACACGGTGCTTCCATAGCATGGGTGGGGGCTCATTCTGTCCTGCTCTAGAGCTACAGGGAAACTTGACCTGAGAACTTGCCCCTACCTAAGGCCTGAAGAGCCCCGCTGAAGCGAGAGCGTGGAGCAGTTTCCATTAGGTCGTATTCGCAGTTCTGCTTTACATTAACGTTTCTTCACTTATCCAGACACTTAGCACCCTCAAGTAGGCACCCTTTGCCTACAAATACAGTGAGTACCAGCAGGCTCCTCTGCCCTTCTAAGAAACATCCAGACCCAGAAGCCTTTCCAAGGCACTGTATATATTCAGAGATTAGGGTAACACACTGCACCTTTCCTTTGGAAATCTAGATGTCCTCAACACTGCAACAGCTCCGGGGATTCTGTGCTCTCACGTCCTACATGCCTTGGAAGTCTGCCTCATGGCCTTCATTGGAGCCGCACATTGAAACACAATCTGCTTCCCCTTCCTTCTACGAAGTCTTACCCAAGGACCCAATACCTACAGGAGAAAGGAAGCTGGAATTCCTACTGGAACCAAAGTACAGTTTTTAGTTTTACACTGCAGGATTTTAGAATAGGCTTAGGACCGATACCACACATAGAGCATTCCAAGGATGAGGGAATTCGCTACATGCAGAACACCCTGTGAAGAAAAGTTGATTCAGCAAGGGACCAGGGTCTAGCTATAGTCTCTTTTGACTTGTTAGAAATCAGAAGGGTTTCGGCTGCAGGTACACCGGAAAAGAAGACCTGATGGCACAGCCTTGCATTCCCAATTTAAAAGCTCTACCCATGCTGCCCTGAACATACCTAAATAACACTGTTTTCGACTGGCCTCTAGTCACTGTAGGCAGCCCTCTGGAAACAAAAGGAGTTTTCTCTAAGGAAACACGGTGCTTCCATAGCATGGGTGGGGGCTCATTCTGTCATGCTCTAGAGCTACAGGGATACTTGACATGAGAACTTGCCCCAAGCTAAGGCCTGAAGAGCCCTGCTGAAGCCAAAGCGTGTAGCAGTTTCCATTAGGTCGTATTCGCAGTTCTGCTTTACTTTAACGTTATTTCACTTATCCAACACTTAGCACCCTCGTGTAGGCACCCTTTTGCCTACAAATGCAATGAGTACCAGCAGGCTCCTCTGCCCTTCAAAGAAACATCCAGAGGCAGAAGCCTCACCCAGTCACTCTATGTATTCTGACATTAGAGCAACACACTGCAACTTTCCTTTGGAAAGCTACATGTCCTCAGTTCTCCAGCAGCTCCAGGGTTTTTGTTCTCTCACGTCCTACATGCCATGGAAGTCTGCCTCATTGCCCTCATTGGAGCAGCACTTAGAAACACAATCTGCTTCGCCTTCCTTCTAGGAAGTCTTACCCAAGGACCCCGTACTTACAGGAGAAAGGAGGCTTGCATTCCTACTGGAACGAAAGCACAGTTTTTCCTGTTACACAGAAGGACTGTAAAATAGGATTGTCCGGAGAGCACACATAGAGCGTTCCAAGGAAGAGGGAATACGCTACATGCAGAGCACCCTGTGAAGAAAAGTTGATTCAGCAAGGGACCAGGGTGTAGCTATAGTCTCTTTTGACTTGTTAGAAATCAGAAGGGTTTCGGCTGCAGGTTCACCAGAAAAGAAGACCTGATGGCACAGCCTTGCATTCCCATTTTAAAAGCTCTATCCATGCTGCCCTGAAGATACCTAAATAATGCTGTTTTCGACTGGCCTCTAGTCACTGTAGGCAGCCGTCAGGAAAGAAAAGGAGTTTTCTCTAAGGAAACACGGTGCTTCCATAGCATGGATGGGGGCTCATTGTGTCATGCTCTAGAGCTACATGGAAGGTTGACGTGAGAACTTGCCCCTAGCTAAGGCCTGAAGAGCCCTGCTGAAGGGAAAGCGTGTAGCAGTTTCCATTAGGTCGTATTCGCGGTTCTGCTTTACTTTAACGTTAGGCTTAGAATAGGCTTAGGACCGATACCACACATAGAGCATTCCAAGGATGAGGGAATTCGCTACATGCAGAACACCCTGTGAAGAAAAGTTGATTCAGCAAGGGACCAGGGTGTAGCTATAGTCTCTTTTGACTTGTTATTAATCAGAAGGGTTTCGGCTGCAGGTACACCGGAAAAGAAGACCTAATGGCACAGCTTTGCATTCCCATTTTTAAAGCTCTATCCATGCTGCCCTGAAGATTCATAAATAACACTGTTTTCGACTGGCCTCTAGTCACTGTAGGCAGCCCTCTGGAAACAAAAGGAGTTTTCTCTAAGGAAACACAGTGCTTCCATAGCATGGGTGGGGGCTCATTCTGTCATGCTCTAGAGCTACAGGGAAGCTTGACATGAGAACTTGCCCCAAGCTAAGGCCTGAAGAGCCCTGCTGAAGCCAAAGCGTGTAGCAGTTTCCATTAGGTCGTATTCGCAGTTCTGCTTTACTTTAACGTTATTTCACTTATCCAACACTTAGCACCCTCGTGTAGGCACCCTTTTGCCTACAAATGCAGTGAGTACCAGCAGGCTCCTCTGCCCTTCAAAGAAACATCCAGAGGCAGAAGCCTCACCCAGTCACTCTATGTATTCTGACATTAGAGCAACACACTGCACCTTTCCTTTGGAAAGCTACATGTCCTCAGTTTTCCAGCAGCTCCAGGGTTTTTGTTCTCTCACGTCCTACATGCCATGGAAGTCTGCCTCATTGCCCTCATTGGAGCAGCACTTAGAAACACAATCTGCTTCGCCTTCCTTCTAGGAAGTCTTACCCAAGGACCCCGTACTTACAGGAGAAAGGAGGCTTGCATTCCTACTGGAACGAAAGCACAGTTTTTCCTGTTACACACGAGGACTGTAAAATAGGATTAGCCGAAGAGCACACATAGAGCGTTCCAAGGAAGAGGGAATACGCTACATGCAGAGCACCCTGTGAAGAAAAGTTGATTCAGCAAGGGACCAGGGTGTAGCTATAGTCTCTTTTGACTTGTTAGAAATCACAAGGGTTTCGGCTGCAGGTACACCGGAAAAGGAGACCTGATGGCACAGCCTTGCATTCCCAATTTAAAAGCTCTATCCATGCTGCCCTGAAGATACCTAAATAATGCTGTTTTCGACTGGCCTCTAGTCACTGTAGGCAGCCCTCTGGAAACAAAAGGAGTTTTCTCTAAGGAAACACGGTGCTTCCATAGCATGGGTGGGGGCTCATTCTGTCATGCTCTAGAGCTACAGGGATACTTGACATGAGAACTTGCCCCAAGCTAAGGCCTGAAGAGCCCTGCTGAAGCGAAAGCGTGTAGCAGTTTCCATTAGGTCGTATTCGCAGTTCTGCTTTACTTTAACGTTATTTCAATCATCGAACACTTAGCACCCTCGTGTAGGCACCCTTTTGCCTACAAATGCAGTGAGTACCAGCAGGCCCCTCTTCCCTTCTAAGAAACATCCAGAGCCAGAAGACTCTCCCAGTCACTCTGCGTATTCAGACACTAGAGCAACACACTGCACCCTTCCTTTGGAAATCTAGATATCCTGAGCTCTCCAACAGCTCCAGGGTTTTTGTTCTCTCACGTCCTACATGCCATGGAAGCCTGCCTCATTTCCCTCATTGGAGCAGCACTTAGAAACACAATCTGCTTCGCCTTCCTTCTAGGAAGTCTTACCCAAGGACCCGGTACTTACAGGAGAAAGGAGGCTTGCATTCCTACTGGAACGAAAGCACAGTTTTTCCTGTTACACACGAGGACTGTAAAATAGGATTAGCCGGAGAGCACACATAGAGCGTTCCAAAGAAGAGGCAATACGCTTCATGCAGAGCACCCTGTGAAGAAAAGTTGATTCAGCAAGGGACCAGGGTGTAGCTGTAGTCTCTTTTGACTTGTTAGAAATCAGAAGGGTTTCGGCTGCAGGTTCACCGGAAAAGAAGACCTGATGGCAAAGCCTTGCATTCCCATTTTAAAAGCTCTATCCATGCTGCCCTGAAGATACCTAAATAACACTGTTTTCGACTGGCCTCTAGTCACTGTAGGCAGCCCTCTGGAAAGAAAAGGAGCTTTCTCTAAGGAAACACGGTGCTTCCATAGCATGGGTGGGGGCTCATTCTGTCATGCTCTAGAGCTACAGGGAAACTTGACCTGAGAACTTGCCCCTACCTAAGGCCTGAAGAGCCCCGCTGAAGCGAGAGCGTGGAGCAGTTTCCATTAGGTCGTATTCGCAGTTCTGCTTTACATTAACGTTTCTTCACTTATCCAGACACTTAGCACCCTCAAGTAGGCACCCTTTGCCTACAAATACAGTGAGTACCAGCAGGCTCCTCTGCCCTTCTAAGAAACATCCAGACCCAGAAGCCTTTCCAAGGCACTGTATATATTCAGAGATTAGGGTAACACACTGCACCTTTCCTTTGGAAATCTAGATGTCCTCAACACTGCAACAGCTCCGGGGATTCTGTGCTCTCACGTCCTACATGCCTTGGAAGTCTGCCTCATGGCCTTCATTGGAGCCGCACATTGAAACACAATCTGCTTCCCCTTCCTTCTACGAAGTCTTACCCAAGGACCCAATACCGACAGGAGAAAGGAAGCTGGAATTCCTACTGGAACCAAAGCACAGTTTTTAGTTTTACACTGCAGGATTTTAGAATAGGCTTAGGACCGATACCACACATAGAGCATTCCAAGGATGAGGGAATTCGCTACATGCAGAACACCCTGTGAAGAAAAGTTGATTCAGCAAGGGACCAGGGTCTAGCTATAGTCTCTTTTGACTTGTTAGAAATCAGAAGGGTTTCGGCTGCAGGTTCACCGGAAAAGAAGACCTGATGGCAAAGCCTTGCATTCCCATTTTAAAAGCTCTATCCATGCTGCCCTGAAGATACCTAAATAACACTGTTTTCGACTGGCCTCTAGTCACTGTAGGCAGCCCTCTGGAAAGAAAAGGAGCTTTCTCTAAGGAAACACGGTGCTTCCATAGCATGGGTGGGGGCTCATTCTGTCATGCTCTAGAGCTACAGGGATACTTGACATGAGAACTTGCCCCAAGCTAAGGCCTGAAGAGCCCTGCTGAAGCGAAAGCGTGTAGCAGTTTCCATTAGGTCGTATTCGCAGTTCTGCTGTACTTTAACGTTATTTCACTTATCGAACACTTAGCACCCTCGTGTAGGCACCCTTTTGCCTACAAATGCAGTGAGTACCAGCAGGCTCCTCTTCCCTTCAAAGAAACATCCAGAGCCAGAAGTCTCTCCCAGTCACTCTCTGTATTCTGACATTAGAGCAACAAACTGCACCCTTCCTTTGGAAAGCTAGATATCCTCAGCTCTCCAACAGCTCCAGGGATTTTGTTCTCTCACGTCCTACATGCCATGGAAGTCTGCCTCATTGCCCTCATTGGAGCAGCACTTAGAAACACAGTCTGCTTCGCCTACCTTCTAGGAAGTCTTACCCAAGGACCTCGTACTTACAGGAGAAAGGAGGCTTGCCTTCCTACTGGAACGAAAGCACAGTTTTTCCTGTTACACACGAGGACTGCAAAAAGGATTAGCCGGAGAGCACCCATAGAGCGTTCCAAGGAAGAGGGAATACGCTACATGCAGAGCACCCTGTGAAGAAAAGTTGATTCAGCAAGGGACCAGGGTTTAGCTATAGTCTCTTTTGACTTGTTACAAATCAGAAGGGTTTCGGCTGCAGGTTCACCGGAAAAGAAGACCTGATGGCACAGCCTTGCCTTCCCATTTTAAAAGCTCTATCCATGCTGCGCTGAAGATACCTAAATAACACTGTTTTCGACTGGCCTCTAGTCACTGTAGGCAGCCCTCTGGAAAGAAAAGGAGTTTTCTCTAAGGAAACACGGTGCTTCCATAGCAAGGATGGGGGCTCATTCTGTCATGCTCTAGAGCTACAGGGAAGCTTGAAATGAGAACTTGCCCCAAGCTAAGGCCTGAAGAGCCCTGCTGAAGCCAAAGCGTGTAGCAGTTTCCATTAGGTCGTATTCGCAGTTCTGCTTTACTTTAACGTTATTTCACTTATCCAACACTTAGCACCCTCGTGTAGGCACCCTTTTGCCTACAAATGCAGTGAGTACCAGCAGGCTCCTCTGCCCTTCAAAGAAACATCCAGAGGCCGAAGCCTCACCCAGTCACTCTATGTATTCTGACATTAGAGCAACACACTGCACCTTTCCTTTGGAAAGCTACATGTCCTCAGTTTTCCAGCAGCTCCAGGGATTTTGTTCTCTCACGTCCTACATGCCATGGAAGTCTGCCTCATTGCCCTCATTGGAGCAGCACTTAGAAACACAATCTGCTTCGCCTTCCTTCTAGGAAGTCTTACCCAAGGACCCCGTACTTACAGGAGAAAGGAGGCTTGCATTCCTACTGGAACGAAAGCACAGTTTATCCTATTACACAGGAGGACTGTAAAATAGGATTAGCCCGATAGCACACATAGAGCGTTCCAAGGAAGAGGGAATATGCTACATGCAGAGCACCCTATGAAGAAAAGATGATTCAGCAAGGGACCAGGGTGTAGCTATAGTCTCTTTTGACTTGTTAGAAATCAGAAGGGTTTCGGCTGCAGGTTCACCTGTAAAGAAGACCTGATGGCACAGCCTTGCATTCCCAATTTAAAAGCTCTATCCATGCTGCCCTGAAGATACCTAAATAACACTGTTTTCGACTGGCCTCTAGTCACTGTAGGCAGCCCTCTGGAAAGAAAAGGAGTTTTCTCTAAGGAAACACGGTGCTTCCATAGCATGGGTGGGGGCTCATTCTCTCATGCTCTAGAGCTACAGGGAAGCTTGACGTGAGAACTTGCCCCAAGCTAAGACCTGAAGAGCCCTGCTGAAGGGAAAGCTTGTAGCAGTTTCCATTAAGTCGTATTCGGAGTTCTGCTTTACTTTAAGGTTATTTCACTTATCCAACACTTAGCACCCTCGTGTAGGCACCCTTTTGCCTACAAATGCAGTGAGTACCAGCAGGCCCCTCTTCCCTTCTAAGAAACATCCAGAGCCAGAAGACTCTCCCAGTCACTCTGCGTATTCAGACACTAGAGCAACACACTGCACCCTTCCTTTGGAAAGCTAGATATCCTGAGCTCTCCAACAGCTCCAGGGTTTTTGTTCTCTCACGTCCTACATGCCATGGAAGTCTGCCTCATTGCCCTCATTGGAGCAGCACTTAGAAACACAATCTGCTTCGCCTTCCTTCTAGGAAGTCTTACCCAAGGACCCCGTACTTACAGGAGAAAGGAGGCTTGCATTCCTACTGGAACGAAAGCACAGTTTTTCCTGTTACACACGAGGACTGTAAAATAGGATTAGCCGGAGAGCACACATAGAGCGTTCCAAAGAAGAGGGAATACGCTACATGCAGAGAACACTGTGAAGAAAAGTTGATTCAGCAAGGGACCAGGGTGTAGCTGTAGTCTCTTTTGACTTGTTAGAAATCAGAAGGGTTTCGGCTGCAGGTTCACCGGAAAAGAAGACCTGATGGCAAAGCCTTGCATTCCCATTTTAAAAGCTCTATCCATGCTGCCCTGAAGATACCTAAATAACACTGTTTTCGACTGGCCTCTAGTCACTGTAGGCAGCCCTCTGGAAAGAAAAGGAGTTTTCTCTAAGGAAACACGGTGCTTCCATAGCATGGGTGGGTGCTCATTCTGTCATGCTCTAGAGCTACAGGGAAACTTGACCTGAGAACTTGCCCCTACCTAAGGCCTGAAGAGCCCCGCTGAAGCGAGAGCGTGTAGCAGTTTCCATTAGGTCGTATTCGCAGTTCTGCTTTACATTAACGTTTCTTCACTTATCCAGACACTTAGCACCCTCAAGTAGGCACCCTTTGCCTACAAATACAGTGAGTACCAGCAGGCTCCTCTGCCCTTCTAAGAAACATCCAGACCCAGAAGCCTTTCCAAGGCACTGTATATATTCAGAGATTAGGGTAACACACTGCACCTTTCCTTTGGAAATCTAGATGTCCTCAACACTGCAACAGCTCCGGGGATTATGTGCTCTCACGTCCTACATGCCTTGGAAGTCTGCCTCATGGCCTTCATTGGAGCCGCACATTGAAACACAATCTGCTTCCCCTTCCTTCTACGAAGTCTTACCCAAGGACCCAATACCGACAGGAGAAAGGAAGCTGGAATTCCTACTGGAACCAAAGCACAGTTTTTAGTTTTACACTGCAGGATTTTAGAATAGGCTTAGGACCGATACCACACATAGAGCATTCCAAGGATGAGGGAATTCGCTACATGCAGAACACCCTGTGAAGAAAAGTGGATTCAGCAAGGGACCAGGGTGTAGCTATAGTCTCTTTTGACTTGTTAGAACATCAGAAGGGTTTCGGCTGCAGGTTCACCGGAAAAGAAGACCTGATGGCAAAGCCTTGCATTCCCATTTTAAAAGCTCTATCCATGCTGCCCTGAAGATACCTAAATAACACTGTTTTCGACTGGCCTCTAGTCACTGTAGGCAGCCCTCTGGAAAGAGAAGGAGTTTTCACTAAGGAAACACGGCACTTACATAGCATGGGTGGGGGTTCATTCTGTCATGCTCTAGAGCTACAGGGAAGCTTGACGTGAGAACTTGCCCCAAACTAAGGCCTGAAGAGCCCTGCTGAAGGGAAAGCGTGTAGCAGTTTCCATTAGGTCGTATTCGCAGTTCTGCTTTACTTTAACGTTATTTCACTTATCCAACACTTAGCACCCTCGTGTAGGCACCCTTTTACCTACAAATGCAGTGAGTACCAGCAGGCTCCTCTGCCTTTCTAAGAAACATCCAGAGCCAGAAGTCTCTCCAGGCACTTTTTGTATTGAGACATTAGAGCAATACACTGGACCCTTCCTTTAGAATACTTTATATCCTCAGCTCTCCAACAGCTCCAGGGTTTTTGTTCTCTCACGTCCTACATGCCATGGAATTCTGCCTCATTGCCCTCATTGGAGCAGCACTTAGAAACACAATCTGCTTCGCCTTCCTTCTAGGAAGTCTTACCCACGGACACCGTACTTACAGGAGAAAGGTGGCTTGCATTCCTACTGGAACGAAAGCACAGTTTTTCCTGTTACACAGGAGGACTGTAAAATAGGATTAGCCCGATAGCACACATAGAGCATTCCAAGGAAGAGGGAATACGCTACATGCAGAGCACCCTGTGAAGAAAAGTTGATTCAGCAAGGGACCAGGGTCTAGCTATAGTCTCTTTTGACTTGTTAGAAATTAGAAGGGTTTCGGCTGCAGGTTCACCGGAAAAGAAGACCTGATGGCAAAGCCTTGCATTCCCAATTTAAAAGCTCTATCCATGCTGCCCTGAAGATACCTAAATAACGCTGTTTTCGACTGGCCTCTAGTCACTGTAGGCAGCCCTCTGGAAAGAAAAGGAGTTTCCTCTAAGGAAACACGAGGCTTCCATAGCTTGGGTCGGGGCTCATTCTGTCATGCTCTAGAGCTACAGGGAAACTTGACCTGAGAACTCGCCCCTACCTAAGGCCTGAAGAGCCCCGCTGAAGCGAGAGCGTGGAGCAGTTTCCATTAGGTCGTATTCGCAGTTCTGCTTTACATTAACGTTTCTTCACTTATCCAGACACTTAGCACCCTCAAGTAGGCACCCTTTGCCTACAAATACAGTGAGTACCAGCAGGCTCCTCTGCCCTTCTAAGAAACATCCAGACCCAGAAGCCTTTCCAAGGCACTGTATATATTCAGAGATTAGGGTAACACACTGCACCCTTCCTTTCGAAATCTAGATGTCCTCAACACTGCAACAGCTCCGGGGATTCTGTGCTCTCACGTCCTACATGCCTTGGAAGTCTGCCTCATGGCCTTCATTGGAGCCGCACATTGAAACACAATCTGCTTCCCCTTCCTTCTACGAAGTCTTACCCAAGGACCCAATACCTACAGGAGAAAGGAAGCTAGAATTCCTACTGGAACCAAAGTACAGTTTTTAGTTTTACACTGCAGGATTTTAGAATAGGCTTAGGACCGATACCACACATAGAGCATTCCAAGGATGAGGGAATTCGCTACATGCAGAACACCCTGTGAAGAAAAGTTGATTCAGCAAGGGACCAGGGTGTAGCTATAGTCTCTTTTGACTTGTTAGAAATCAGAAGGGTTTCGGCTGCAGGTACACCGGAAAAGAAGACCTGATGGCACAGCCTTGCATTCCCAATTTAAAAGCTCTTTCCATGCTGCCCTGAAGATACCTAAATAACACTGTTTTCGACTGGCCTCTAGTCACTGTAGGCAGCCCTCTGGAAACAAAAGGAGTTTTCTCTAAGGAAACACGGTGCTTCCATAGCATGGGTGGGGGCTCATTCTGTCATGCTCTAGAGCTACAGGGAAGCTTGACGTGAGAACTTGCCCCATCTAAGGCCTGAAGAGCCCTGCTGAAGCCAAAGCTTGTAGCAGTTTCCATTAGGTCGTATTCGCAGTTCTGCTTTACTTTAACGTTATTTCACTTATCCAACACTTAGCACCCTCGTGTAGGCACCCTTTTGCCTACAAATGCAGTGAGTACCAGCAGGCTCCTCTGCCCCTCAAAGAAACATCCAGAGGCAGAAGCCTCACCCAGTCACTCTATGTATTCTGACATTAGAGCAACACACTGCACCTTTCCTTTGGAAAGCTACATGTCCTCAGTTTTCCAGCAGCTCCAGGGTTTTTGTTCTCTCACGTCCTACATGCCATGGAAGTCTGCCTCATTGCCCTCATTGGAGCAGCACTTAGAAACACAATCTGCTTCGCCTTCCTTCTAGGAAGTCTTACCCAAGGACCCCGTAGTTACAGGAGAAAGGAGGCTTGCATTCCTACTGGAACGAAAGCACAGTTTATCCTATTACACAGGAGGACTGTAAAATAGGATTAGCCCGATAGCACACATAGAGCGTTCCAAGGAAGAGGGAATATGCTACATGCAGAGCACCCTGTGAAGAAAAGTTGATTCAGCAAGGGACCAGGGTGTAGCTATAGTCTCTTTTGACTTGTTAGAAATCAGAAGGGTTTCGGCTGCAGGTACACCGGAAAAGGAGACCTGATGGCAAAGCCTTGCATTCCCAATTTAAAAGCTCTATTCATGCTGCCCTGAAGATACCTAAATAACACTGTTTTCGACTGGCCTCTAGTCACTGTAGGCAGCCCTCTGGAAAGAAAAGGAGTTTTCTCTAAGGAAACACGGTGATTCCATAGCATGGGTGCGGGCTCATTCTGTCATGCTCTAGAGCTACAGGGATACTTGACATGAGAACTTGCCCCAAGCTAAGGCCTGAAGAGCCCCTCTGAAGCCAAAGCGTGTAGCAGTTTCATTATGTCGTATTCGCAGTTCTGCTTTACTTTAACGTTATTTCACTTATCGAACACTTAGCACCCTCGTGTAGGCACCCTTTTGCCTACAAATGCAGTGAGTACCAGCAGGCTCCTCTTCCCTTCAAAGAAACATCCAGAGCCAGAAGTCTCTCCCAGTCACTCTCTGTATTCTAACATTAGAGCAACACACTGCACCCTTCCTTTGGAAAGCTAGATATCCTCAGCTCTCCAACAGCTCCAGGGATTTTGTTCTCTCACGTCCTACATGCCATGGAAGTCTGCCTCATTGCCCTCATTGGAGCAGCACTTAGAAACACAGTCTGCTTCGCCTACCTTCTAGTAAGTCTTACCCAAGGACCCCGTATTTACAGGAGAAAGGAGGCTTGCCTTCCTACTGGAACGAAAGCACAGTTTTTCCTGTTACACACGAGGACTGCAAAATAGGATTAGCCGGAGAGCACCCATAGAGCGTTCCAAGGAAGAGGGAATACGCTACATGCAGAGCACCCTGTGAAGAAAAGTTGATTCAGCAAGGGACCAGGGTTTAGCTATAGTCTCTTTTGACTTGTTA
>NW_028122150.1:0-56028 GCF_965194805.1 Balaenoptera borealis | reverse complement strand
CCTAGAGCTAGTGTCTCATTGGTTCCCCCTCTTCCCGTTCATCCTCAGGACAAATTGCAACCTGTACGGAACAGGAGGTTAAAGGTGCTGATTCTCAAGGAGGGAGATTGCTAGTAAAGCGGCTGGAATGGCGAACCCGAGCACAAGGAGATGAGAAATGAGGTGCGTTTTAGAAACCTTTCCCGATCACACGATGTACCATCTTCTGGGATTCTCATGCATGTTTTCGATGTAGGAAGATGCCCTTGAACCTGGAGATTTGGGACCCATGGGATGGGTACCACGCAGTATTACTCTAAAGGGTCTGCATTTGCTCACCCAACCTCACCAAACCTCTCAGCCCCAAGAGTGTCCACCCTTATGCCTCAATCAGCTGTGGGTCTAGATATGGTCAATCCAGGTGGCATCACAGCCCTTGAACGAATTTTGTAAGAATTTCTCTCTCTTTCACTGTCTTTGTTTCACGGGATTTTAAAAGTGATTGATTTTTATAAAGGGGTTTAGCTGCTTTTCACTGCTGTGTTTATGCCGCTTTACACCCACTTGACTCACTTACAGAGGGATATCAGTACATAGGTTTTAAGATTCTTACTAGTCAGATATATTCTTGGGCGGTGAATAGGGGGTTTTGAGTCCAGATCACTGAGCAAGGAGTAGGTCTTGTCTATTACATATTGGGTTTATGGAACGGTCTCTGAGCTAATTTGAAACCCTTGTTTTAGGCATCACCCCACCTCACCTTTCCCGTTAAGCAGCCATAGTGTGTTTTCTAAACGTGTGACTCTGTTCTGTTTTGTAATTCAGTTCAAGGGTAGCGGTTTTTACATTCCCTCTATAAGTGATATCTTATGATAAGTGTCTTTTTCTGTGTGACTTATTTCACTTAGAATCGTCGTACCTAAATCCACTCATCATGCTGCTACTAGCCTTATGACGTTGATTTCATGGCTGAGTGATATTCCATTGTACAAAAGGACCACAACTTCTTTATCCATTTTTCTCTTTCCTGGGATATTTAAGGTGTAACGAAGTGGAGGTTCTTGTCAACAGAGCAGCCCTAAACTTTGGGGTGCCTGTGCCTTGCTGATTTTTAGTTTTCCCAATTTATACGCCCGTGAGTGGAAGTGCCCTATGCTCTCTAAGCTGAGTTTTTTCGATGTTTCAGGACACACCGTACACTTCTGCAGAGTGGCTGTTGGCAATTTACATCCCGCCCATCAGCGTAGCAAGGCTCCCGTTTCTCCATGGCCTGTCCTGCATTTCTGGTTTTGACACTTTATTCAGCATGGCCCTTTTGACCGATGGGAAGCGAGACTTCTTTGTAGCGCTGATTTGCCTTTCCAGGTTGCTTGGTTGGCCAAAAAGGGCGTATGCGTTTTTTCCTGAATATATTCAGGAAAAAACGCATACGCCCTTTTTGGCCAAGGGCATCATTGTCGAGGTTTTGCCGCTTTTCCCGTGCTTTAAAGGCGATTCGAATCTACCTCCTGAAATCTGTTTCCTGCAATTCTGCCTTGCTTTCAAATCCTCTCTGTTGTCTTCCGTCAATATATTTGTGGACGAGAGTTATCATTTATAACTCTGCAGGTTTGTGAATTGCAGTGCCCCTGAGCTCCATTTTTCAACTCGCTTTCTTGGGAGCTGGCCGCAAAAGCGCAGGATTGCTTCAGGCCCTATTCTGGTCCCGGGCGGCAGGCTGAGGCTGTGGTTAATTCTTCTTCCTGATGGGAAAATAGAGTGACCTGTGCCTGTCCCCACACCTAGAGCTAGTGTCTCATTGGTTCCCCCTCTTCCCGTTCATCCTCAGGACAAATTGCAACCTGTACGGAACAGGAGGTTAAAGGTGCTGATTCTCAAGGAGGGAGATTGCTAGTAAAGCGGCTGGAATGGCGAACCCGAGCACAAGGAGATGAGAAATGAGGTGCGTTTTAGAAACCTTTCCCGATCACACGATGTACCATCTTCTGGGATTCTCATGCATGTTTTCGATGTAGGAAGATGCCCTTGAACCTGGAGATTTGGGACCCATGGGATGGGTACCACGCAGTATTACTCTAAAGGGTCTGCATTTGCTCACCCAACCTCACCAAACCTCTCAGCCCCAAGAGTGTCCACCCTTATGCCTCAATCAGCTGTGGGTCTAGATATGGTCAATCCAGGTGGCATCACAGCCCTTGAACGAATTTTGTAAGAATTTCTCTCTCTTTCACTGTCTTTGTTTCACGGGATTTTAAAAGTGATTGATTTTTATAAAGGGGTTTAGCTGCTTTTCACTGCTGTGTTTATGCCGCTTTACACCCACTTGACTCACTTACAGAGGGATATCAGTACATAGGTTTTAAGATTCTTACTAGTCAGATATATTCTTGGGCGGTGAATAGGGGGTTTTGAGTCCAGATCACTGAGCAAGGAGTAGGTCTTGTCTATTACATATTGGGTTTATGGAACGGTCTCTGAGCTAATTTGAAACCCTTGTTTTAGGCATCACCCCACCTCACCTTTCCCGTTAAGCAGCCATAGTGTGTTTTCTAAACGTGTGACTCTGTTCTGTTTTGTAATTCAGTTCAAGGGTAGCGGTTTTTACATTCCCTCTATAAGTGATATCTTATGATAAGTGTCTTTTTCTGTGTGACTTATTTCACTTAGAATCGTCGTACCTAAATCCACTCATCATGCTGCTACTAGCCTTATGACGTTGATTTCATGGCTGAGTGATATTCCATTGTACAAAAGGACCACAACTTCTTTATCCATTTTTCTCTTTCCTGGGATATTTAAGGTGTAACGAAGTGGAGGTTCTTGTCAACAGAGCAGCCCTAAACTTTGGGGTGCCTGTGCCTTGCTGATTTTTAGTTTTCCCAATTTATACGCCCGTGAGTGGAAGTGCCCTATGCTCTCTAAGCTGAGTGTTTTCGATGTTTCAGGACACACCGTACACTTCTGCAGAGTGGCTGTTGGCAATTTACATCCCGCCCATCAGCGTAGCAAGGCTCCCGTTTCTCCATGGCCTGTCCTGCATTTCTGGTTTTGACACTTTATTCAGCATGGCCCTTTTGACCGATGGGAAGCGAGACTTCTTTGTAGCGCTGATTTGCCTTTCCAGGTTGCTTGGTTGGCCAAAAAGGGCGTATGCGTTTTTTCCTGAATATATTCAGGAAAAAACGCATACGCCCTTTTTGGCCAAGGGCATCATTGTCGAGGTTTTGCCGCTTTTCCCGTGCTTTAAAGGCGATTCGAATCTACCTCCTGAAATCTGTTTCCTGCAATTCTGCCTTGCTTTCAAATCCTCTCTGTTGTCTTCCGTCAATATATTTGTGGACGAGAGTTATCATTTATAACTCTGCAGGTTTGTGAATTGCAGTGCCCCTGAGCTCCATTTTTCAACTCGCTTTCTTGGGAGCTGGCCGCAAAAGCGCAGGATTGCTTCAGGCCCTATTCTGGTCCCGGGCGGCAGGCTGAGGCTGTGGTTAATTCTTCTTCCTGATGGGAAAATAGAGTGACCTGTGCCTGTCCCCTCACCTAGAGCTAGTGTCTCATTGGTTCCCCCTCTTCCCGTTCATCCTCAGGACAAATTGCAACCTGTACGGAACAGGAGGTTAAAGGTGCTGATTCTCAAGGAGGGAGATTGCTAGTAAAGCGGCTGGAATGGCGAACCCGAGCACAAGGAGATGAGAAATGAGGTGCGTTTTAGAAACCTTTCCCGATCACACGATGTACCATCTTCTGGGATTCTCATGCATGTTTTCGATGTAGGAAGATGCCCTTGAACCTGGAGATTTGGGACCCATGGGATGGGTACCACGCAGTATTACTCTAAAGGGTCTGCATTTGCTCACCCAACCTCACCAAACCTCTCAGCCCCAAGAGTGTCCACCCTTATGCCTCAATCAGCTGTGGGTCTAGATATGGTCAATCCAGGTGGCATCACAGCCCTTGAACGAATTTTGTAAGAATTTCTCTCTCTTTCACTGTCTTTGTTTCACGGGATTTTAAAAGTGATTGATTTTTATAAAGGGGTTTAGCTGCTTTTCACTGCTGTGTTTATGCCGCTTTACACCCACTTGACTCACTTACAGAGGGATATCAGTACATAGGTTTTAAGATTCTTACTAGTCAGATATATTCTTGGGCGGTGAATAGGGGGTTTTGAGTCCAGATCACTGAGCAAAGAGTAGGTCTTGTCTATTACATATTGGGTTTATGGAACGGTCTCTGAGCTAATTTGAAACCCTTGTTTTATGCATCACCCCACCTCACCTTTCCCGTTAAGCAGCCATAGTGTGTTTTCTAAACGTGTGACTCTGTTCTGTTTTGTAATTCAGTTCAAGGGTAGCGGTTTTTACATTCCCTCTATAAGTGATATCTTATGATAAGTGTCTTTTTCTGTGTGACTTATTTCACTTAGAATCGTCGTACCTAAATCCACTCATCATGCTGCTACTAGCCTTATGACGTTGATTTCATGGCTGAGTGATATTCCATTGTACAAAAGGACCACAACTTCTTTATCCATTTTTCTCTTTCCTGGGATATTTAAGGTGTAACGAAGTGGAGGTTCTTGTCAACAGAGCAGCCCTAAACTTTGGGGTGCCTGTGCCTTGCTGATTTTTAGTTTTCCCAATTTATACGCCCGTGAGTGGAAGTGCCCTATGCTCTCTAAGCTGAGTTTTTTCGATGTTTCAGGACACACCGTACACTTCTGCAGAGTGGCTGTTGGCAATTTACATCCCGCCCATCAGCGTAGCAAGGCTCCCGTTTCTCCATGGCCTGTCCTGCATTTCTGGTTTTGACACTTTATTCAGCATGGCCCTTTTGACCGATGGGAAGCGAGACTTCTTTGTAGCGCTGATTTGCCTTTCCAGGTTGCTTGGTTGGCCAAAAAGGGCGTATGCGTTTTTTCCTGAATATATTCAGGAAAAAACGCATACGCCCTTTTTGGCCAAGGGCATCATTGTCGAGGTTTTGCCGCTTTTCCCGTGCTTTAAAGGCGATTCGAATCTACCTCCTGAAATCTGTTTCCTGCAATTCTGCCTTGCTTTCAAATCCTCTCTGTTGTCTTCCGTCAATATATTTGTGGACGAGAGTTATCATTTATAACTCTGCAGGTTTGTGAATTGCAGTGCCCCTGAGCTCCATTTTTCAACTCGCTTTCTTGGGAGCTGGCCGCAAAAGCGCAGGATTGCTTCAGGCCCTATTCTGGTCCCGGGCGGCAGGCTGAGGCTGTGGTTAATTCTTCTTCCTGATGGGAAAATAGAGTGACCTGTGCCTGTCCCCACACCTAGAGCTAGTGTCTCATTGGTTCCCCCTCTTCCCGTTCATCCTCAGGACAAATTGCAACCTGTACGGAACAGGAGGTTAAAGGTGCTGATTCTCAAGGAGGGAGATTGCTAGTAAAGCGGCTGGAATGGCGAACCCGAGCACAAGGAGATGAGAAATGAGGTGCGTTTTAGAAACCTTTCCCGATCACACGATGTACCATCTTCTGGGATTCTCATGCATGTTTTCGATGTAGGAAGATGCCCTTGAACCTGGAGATTTGGGACCCATGGGATGGGTACCACGCAGTATTACTCTAAAGGGTCTGCATTTGCTCACCCAACCTCACCAAACCTCTCAGCCCCAAGAGTGTCCACCCTTATGCCTCAATCAGCTGTGGGTCTAGATATGGTCAATCCAGGTGGCATCACAGCCCTTGAACGAATTTTGTAAGAATTTCTCTCTCTTTCACTGTCTTTGTTTCACGGGATTTTAAAAGTGATTGATTTTTATAAAGGGGTTTAGCTGCTTTTCACTGCTGTGTTTATGCCGCTTTACACCCACTTGACTCACTTACAGAGGGATATCAGTACATAGGTTTTAAGATTCTTACTAGTCAGATATATTCTTGGGCGGTGAATAGGGGGTTTTGAGTCCAGATCACTGAGCAAGGAGTAGGTCTTGTCTATTACATATTGGGTTTATGGAACGGTCTCTGAGCTAATTTGAAACCCTTGTTTTAGGCATCACCCCACCTCACCTTTCCCGTTAAGCAGCCATAGTGTGTTTTCTAAACGTGTGACTCTGTTCTGTTTTGTAATTCAGTTCAAGGGTAGCGGTTTTTACATTCCCTCTATAAGTGATATCTTATGATAAGTGTCTTTTTCTGTGTGACTTATTTCACTTAGAATCGTCGTACCTAAATCCACTCATCATGCTGCTACTAGCCTTATGACGTTGATTTCATGGCTGAGTGATATTCCATTGTACAAAAGGACCACAACTTCTTTATCCATTTTTCTCTTTCCTGGGATATTTAAGGTGTAACGAAGTGGAGGTTCTTGTCAACAGAGCAGCCCTAAACTTTGGGGTGCCTGTGCCTTGCTGATTTTTAGTTTTCCCAATTTATACGCCCGTGAGTGGAAGTGCCCTATGCTCTCTAAGCTGAGTGTTTTCGATGTTTCAGGACACACCGTACACTTCTGCAGAGTGGCTGTTGGCAATTTACATCCCGCCCATCAGCGTAGCAAGGCTCCCGTTTCTCCATGGCCTGTCCTGCATTTCTGGTTTTGACACTTTATTCAGCATGGCCCTTTTGACCGATGGGAAGCGAGACTTCTTTGTAGCGCTGATTTGCCTTTCCAGGTTGCTTGGTTGGCCAAAAAGGGCGTATGCGTTTTTTCCTGAATATATTCAGGAAAAAACGCATACGCCCTTTTTGGCCAAGGGCATCATTGTCGAGGTTTTGCCGCTTTTCCCGTGCTTTAAAGGCGATTCGAATCTACCTCCTGAAATCTGTTTCCTGCAATTCTGCCTTGCTTTCAAATCCTCTTCGTTGTCTTCCGTCAATATATTTGTGGACGAGAGTTATCATTTATAACTCTGCAGGTTTGTGAATTGCAGTGCCCCTGAGCTCCATTTTTCAACTCGCTTTCTTGGGAGCTGGCCGCAAAAGCGCAGGATTGCTTCAGGCCCTATTCTGGTCCCGGGCGGCAGGCTGAGGCTGTGGTTAATTCTTCTTCCTGATGGGAAAATAGAGTGACCTGTGCCTGTCCCAACACCTAGAGCTAGTGTCTCATTGGTTCCCCCTCTTCCCGTTCATCCTCAGGACAAATTGCAACCTGTACGGAACAGGAGGTTAAAGGTGCTGATTCTCAAGGAGGGAGATTGCTAGTAAAGCGGCTGGAATGGCGAACCCGAGCACAAGGAGATGAGAAATGAGGTGCGTTTTAGAAACCTTTCCCGATCACACGGTGTACCATCTTCTGGGATTCTCATGCATGTTTTCGATGTAGGAAGATGCCCTTGAACCTGGAGATTTGGGACCCATGGGATGGGTACCACGCAGTATTACTCTAAAGGGTCTGCGTTTGCTCACCCAACCTCACCAAACCTCTCAGCCCCAAGAGTGTCCACCCTTATGTCTCAATCAGCTGTGGGTCTAGATATGGTCAATCCAGGTGGCATCACAGCCCTTGAACGAATTTTGTAAGAATTTCTCTCTCTTTCACTGTCTTTGTTTCACGGGTTTTTAAAAGTGATTGATTTTTATAAAGGGGTTTAGCTGCTTTTCACTGCTGTGTTTATGCCGCTTTACACCCACTTGACTCACTTACAGAGGGATATCAGTACATAGGTTTTAAGATTCTTACTAGTCAGATATATTCTTGGGCGGTGAATAGGGGGTTTTGAGTCCAGATCACTGAGCAAGGAGTAGGTCTTGTCTATTACATATTGGGTTTATGGAACGGTCTCTGAGCTAATTTGAAACCCTTGTTTTATGCATCACCCCACCTCACCTTTCCCGTTAAGCAGCCATAGTGTGTTTTCTAAACGTGTGACTCGGTTCTGTTTTGTAATTCAGTTCAAGGGTAGCGGGTTTTACATTCCCTCTATAAGTGATATCTTATGATAAGTGTCTTTTTCTGTGTGACTTATTTCACTTAGAATCGTCGTACCTAAATCCACTCATCATGCTGCTACTAGCCTTATGACGTTGATTTCATGGCTGAGTGATATTCCATTGTACAAAAGGACCACAACTTCTTTATCCATTTTTCTCTTTCCTGGGATATTTAAGGTGTAACGAAGTGGAGGTTCTTGTCAACAGAGCAGCCCTAAACTTTGGGGTGCCTGTGCCTTGCTGATTTTTAGTTTTCCCAATTTATACGCCCGTGAGTGGAAGTGCCCTATGCTCTCTAAGCTGAGTTTTTTCGATGTTTCAGGACACACCGTACACTTCTGCAGAGTGGCTGTTGGCAATTTACATCCCGCCCATCAGCGTAGCAAGGCTCCCGTTTCTCCATGGCCTGTCCTGCATTTCTGGTTTTGACACTTTATTCAGCATGGCCCTTTTGACCGATGGGAAGCGAGACTTCTTTGTAGCGCTGATTTGCCTTTCCAGGTTGCTTGGTTGGCCAAAAAGGGCGTATGCGTTTTTTCCTGAATATATTCAGGAAAAAACGCATACGCCCTTTTTGGCCAAGGGCATCATTGTCGAGGTTTTGCCGCTTTTCCCGTGCTTTAAAGGCGATTCGAATCTACCTCCTGAAATCTGTTTCCTGCAATTCTGCCTTGCTTTCAAATCCTCTCTGTTGTCTTCCGTCAATATATTTGTGGACGAGAGTTATCATTTATAACTCTGCAGGTTTGTGAATTGCAGTGCCCCTGAGCTCCATTTTTCAACTCGCTTTCTTGGGAGCTGGCCGCAAAAGCGCAGGATTGCTTCAGGCCCTATTCTGGTCCCGGGCGGCAGGCTGAGGCTGTGGTTAATTCTTCTTCCTGATGGGAAAATAGAGTGACCTGTGCCTGTCCCCACACCTAGAGCTAGTGTCTCATTGGTTCCCCCTCTTCCCGTTCATCCTCAGGACAAATTGCAACCTGTACGGAACAGGAGGTTAAAGGTGCTGATTCTCAAGGAGGGAGATTGCTAGTAAAGCGGCTGGAATGGCGAACCCGAGCACAAGGAGATGAGAAATGAGGTGCGTTTTAGAAACCTTTCCCGATCACACGATGTACCATCTTCTGGGATTCTCATGCATGTTTTCGATGTAGGAAGATGCCCTTGAACCTGGAGATTTGGGACCCATGGGATGGGTACCACGCAGTATTACTCTAAAGGGTCTGCATTTGCTCACCCAACCTCACCAAACCTCTCAGCCCCAAGAGTGTCCACCCTTATGCCTCAATCAGCTGTGGGTCTAGATATGGTCAATCCAGGTGGCATCACAGCCCTTGAACGAATTTTGTAAGAATTTCTCTCTCTTTCACTGTCTTTGTTTCACGGGATTTTAAAAGTGATTGATTTTTATAAAGGGGTTTAGCTGCTTTTCACTGCTGTGTTTATGCCGCTTTACACCCACTTGACTCACTTACAGAGGGATATCAGTACATAGGTTTTAAGATTCTTACTAGTCAGATATATTCTTGGGCGGTGAATAGGGGGTTTTGAGTCCAGATCACTGAGCAAGGAGTAGGTCTTGTCTATTACATATTGGGTTTATGGAACGGTCTCTGAGCTAATTTGAAACCCTTGTTTTAGGCATCACCCCACCTCACCTTTCCCGTTAAGCAGCCATAGTGTGTTTTCTAAACGTGTGACTCTGTTCTGTTTTGTAATTCAGTTCAAGGGTAGCGGTTTTTACATTCCCTCTATAAGTGATATCTTATGATAAGTGTCTTTTTCTGTGTGACTTATTTCACTTAGAATCGTCGTACCTAAATCCACTCATCATGCTGCTACTAGCCTTATGACGTTGATTTCATGGCTGAGTGATATTCCATTGTACAAAAGGACCACAACTTCTTTATCCATTTTTCTCTTTCCTGGGATATTTAAGGTGTAACGAAGTGGAGGTTCTTGTCAACAGAGCAGCCCTAAACTTTGGGGTGCCTGTGCCTTGCTGATTTTTAGTTTTCCCAATTTATACGCCCGTGAGTGGAAGTGCCCTATGCTCTCTAAGCTGAGTTTTTTCGATGTTTCAGGACACACCGTACACTTCTGCAGAGTGGCTGTTGGCAATTTACATCCCGCCCATCAGCGTAGCAAGGCTCCCGTTTCTCCATGGCCTGTCCTGCATTTCTGGTTTTGACACTTTATTCAGCATGGCCCTTTTGACCGATGGGAAGCGAGACTTCTTTGTAGCGCTGATTTGCCTTTCCAGGTTGCTTGGTTGGCCAAAAAGGGCGTATGCGTTTTTTCCTGAATATATTCAGGAAAAAACGCATACGCCCTTTTTGGCCAAGGGCATCATTGTCGAGGTTTTGCCGCTTTTCCCGTGCTTTAAAGGCGATTCGAATCTACCTCCTGAAATCTGTTTCCTGCAATTCTGCCTTGCTTTCAAATCCTCTTCGTTGTCTTCCGTCAATATATTTGTGGACGAGAGTTATCATTTATAACTCTGCAGGTTTGTGAATTGCAGTGCCCCTGAGCTCCATTTTTCAACTCGCTTTCTTGGGAGCTGGCCGCAAAAGCGCAGGATTGCTTCAGGCCCTATTCTGGTCCCGGGCGGCAGGCTGAGGCTGTGGTTAATTCTTCTTCCTGATGGGAAAATAGAGTGACCTGTGCCTGTCCCAACACCTAGAGCTAGTGTCTCATTGGTTCCCCCTCTTCCCGTTCATCCTCAGGACAAATTGCAACCTGTACGGAACAGGAGGTTAAAGGTGCTGATTCTCAAGGAGGGAGATTGCTAGTAAAGCGGCTGGAATGGCGAACCCGAGCACAAGGAGATGAGAAATGAGGTGCGTTTTAGAAACCTTTCCCGATCACACGGTGTACCATCTTCTGGGATTCTCATGCATGTTTTCGATGTAGGAAGATGCCCTTGAACCTGGAGATTTGGGACCCATGGGATGGGTACCACGCAGTATTACTCTAAAGGGTCTGCGTTTGCTCACCCAACCTCACCAAACCTCTCAGCCCCAAGAGTGTCCACCCTTATGTCTCAATCAGCTGTGGGTCTAGATATGGTCAATTCAGGTGGCATCACAGCCCTTGAACGAATTTTGTAAGAATTTCTCTCTCTTTCACTGTCTTTGTTTCACGGGTTTTTAAAAGTGATTGATTTTTATAAAGGGGTTTAGCTGCTTTTCACTGCTGTGTTTATGCCGCTTTACACCCACTTGACTCACTTACAGAGGGATATCAGTACATAGGTTTTAAGATTCTTACTAGTCAGATATATTCTTGGGCGGTGAATAGGGGGTTTTGAGTCCAGATCACTGAGCAAGGAGTAGGTCTTGTCTATTACATATTGGGTTTATGGAACGGTCTCTGAGCTAATTTGAAACCCTTGTTTTATGCATCACCCCACCTCACCTTTCCCGTTAAGCAGCCATAGTGTGTTTTCTAAACGTGTGACTCTGTTCTGTTTTGTAATTCAGTTCAAGGGTAGCGGTTTTTACATTCCCTCTATAAGTGATATCTTATGATAAGTGTCTTTTTCTGTGTGACTTATTTCACTTAGAATCGTCGTACCTAAATCCACTCATCATGCTGCTACTAGCCTTATGACGTTGATTTCATGGCTGAGTGATATTCCATTGTACAAAAGGACCACAACTTCTTTATCCATTTTTCTCTTTCCTGGGATATTTAAGGTGTAACGAAGTGGAGGTTCTTGTCAACAGAGCAGCCCTAAACTTTGGGGTGCCTGTGCCTTGCTGATTTTTAGTTTTCCCAATTTATACGCCCGTGAGTGGAAGTGCCCTATGCTCTCTAAGCTGAGTTTTTTCGATGTTTCAGGACACACCGTACACTTCTGCAGAGTGGCTGTTGGCAATTTACATCCCGCCCATCAGCGTAGCAAGGCTCCCGTTTCTCCATGGCCTGTCCTGCATTTCTGGTTTTGACACTTTATTCAGCATGGCCCTTTTGACCGATGGGAAGCGAGACTTCTTTGTAGCGCTGATTTGCCTTTCCAGGTTGCTTGGTTGGCCAAAAAGGGCGTATGCGTTTTTTCCTGAATATATTCAGGAAAAAACGCATACGCCCTTTTTGGCCAAGGGCATCATTGTCGAGGTTTTGCCGCTTTTCCCGTGCTTTAAAGGCGATTCGAATCTACCTCCTGAAATCTGTTTCCTGCAATTCTGCCTTGCTTTCAAATCCTCTCCGTTGTCTTCCGTCAATATATTTGTGGACGAGAGTTATCATTTATAACTCTGCAGGTTTGTGAATTGCAGTGCCCCTGAGCTCCATTTTTCAACTCGCTTTCTTGGGAGCTGGCCGCAAAAGCGCAGGATTGCTTCAGGCCCTATTCTGGTCCCGGGCGGCAGGCTGAGGCTGTGGTTAATTCTTCTTCCTGATGGGAAAATAGAGTGACCTGTGCCTGTCCCAACACCTAGAGCTAGTGTCTCATTGGTTCCCCCTCTTCCCGTTCATCCTCAGGACAAATTGCAACCTGTACGGAACAGGAGGTTAAAGGTGCTGATTCTCCAAGGAGGGAGATTGGTAGTAAAGCGGCTGGAATGGCGAACCCGAGCACAAGGAGATGAGAAATGAGGTGCGTTTTAGAAACCTTTCCCGATCACACGGTGTACCATCTTCAGGGTTTCTCATGCATGTTTTCGATGTAGGAAGATGCCCTTGAAACTGGAGTTTTGTGACCCATGGGATGGGTACCACGCAGTATTACTCTAAAGGGTCTGCGTTTGCTCACCCAACCTCACCAAACCTCTCAGCCCCAAGAGTGTCCACCCTTATGCCTCAATCAGCTGTGGGTCTAGATATGGTCAATCCAGGTGGCATCACAGCCCTTGAACGAATTTTGTAAGTATTACTCTCTCTTTCACTGTCTTTGTTTCATGTGTTTTTAAAAGTAATTGATTTTTATAAAGTGGTTTAGCTGTTTTTTACTGCTGTGTTTATGCCGCTTTTTACCCACTTTACTCACATACAGAGAGATATCAATACATAGGTTTTAAGATTCTTACTAGTCAGATATATTCTTGGGCGGTGAATAGGGTGTTTTGATTCCAGATCACTGAGCAAGGAGTAGGTCTTGTCTATTACATATTGGGTTTATGGAACGGTCTCTGAGCTAATTTGAAACCCTTGTTTTATGCATCACCCCACCTCACCTTACCCGTTAAGCAGCCATAGTGTGTTTTCTAAACGTGTGACTCTGTTCTGTTTTGTAATTCAGTTCAAGGGTAGCGGGTTTTACATTCCCTCTATAAGTGATATCTTATGATAAGTGTCTTTTTCTGTGTGACTTATTTCACTTAGAATCGTCGTACCTAAATCCACTCATCATGCTGCTACTAGCCTTATGACGTTGATTTCATGGCTGAGTGATATTCCATTGTACAAAAGGACCACAACTTCTTTATCCATTTTTCTCTTTCCTGGGATATTTAAGGTGTAACGAAGTGGAGGTTCTTGTCAACAGAGCAGCCCTAAACTTTGGGGTGCCTGTGCCTTGCTGATTTTTAGTTTTCCCAATTTATACGCCCGTGAGTGGAAGTGCCCTATGCTCTCTAAGCTGAGTGTTTTCGATGTTTCAGGACACACCGTACACTTCTGCAGAGTGGCTGTTGGCAATTTACATCCCGCCCATCAGCGTAGCAAGGCTCCCGTTTCTCCATGGCCTGTCCTGCATTTCTGGTTTTGACACTTTATTCAGCATGGCCCTTTTGACCGATGGGAAGCGAGACTTCTTTGTAGCGCTGATTTGCCTTTCCAGGTTGCTTGGTTGGCCAAAAAGGGCGTATGCGTTTTTTCCTGAATATATTCAGGAAAAAACGCATACGCCCTTTTTGGCCAAGGGCATCATTGTCGAGGTTTTGCCGCTTTTCCCGTGCTTTAAAGGCGATTCGAATCTACCTCCTGAAATCTGTTTCCTGCAATTCTGCCTTGCTTTCAAATCCTCTCTGTTGTCTTCCGTCAATATATTTGTGGACGAGAGTTATCATTTATAACTCTGCAGGTTTGTGAATTGCAGTGCCCCTGAGCTCCATTTTTCAACTCGCTTTCTTGGGAGCTGGCCGCAAAAGCGCAGGATTGCTTCAGGCCCTATTCTGGTCCCGGGTGGCAGGCTGAGCCTGTGGTTAATTCTTCTCCCTGATGGGAAAATAGAGTGACCTGTGCCTGTCCCAACACCTAGAGCTAGTGTCTCATTGGTTCCCCCTCTTCCCGTTCATCCTCAGGACAAATTGCAACCTGTACGGAACAGGAGGTTAAAGGTGCTGATTCTCAAGGAGGGAGATTGCTAGTAAAGTGGCTGGAATGGCGAACCCGAGCACAAGGAGATGAGAAATGAGGTGCGTTTTAGAAACCTTTCCCGATCACACGATGTACCATCTTCTGGGATTCTCATGCATGTTTTCGATGTAGGAAGATGCCCTTGAACCTGCAGATTTGGGACCCATGGGATGGGTACCACGCAGTATTACTCTAAAGGGTCTGCATTTGCTCACCCAACCTCACCAAACCTCTCAGCCCCAAGAGTGTCCACCCTTATGCCTCAATCAGCTGTGGGTCTAGATATGGTCAATCCAGGTGGCATCACAGCCCTTGAACGAATTTTGTAAGAATTTCTCTCTCTTTCACTGTCTTTGTTTCACGGGATTTTAAAAGTGATTGATTTTTATAAAGGGGTTTAGCTGCTTTTCACTGCTGTGTTTATGCCGCTTTACACCCACTTGACTCACTTACAGAGGGATATCAGTACATAGGTTTTAAGATTCTTACTAGTCAGATATATTCTTGGGCGGTGAATAGGGGGTTTTGAGTCCAGATCACTGAGCAAGGAGTAGGTCTTGTCTATTACATATTGGGTTTATGGAACGGTCTCTGAGCTAATTTGAAACCCTTGTTTTAGGCATCACCCCACCTCACCTTTCCCGTTAAGCAGCCATAGTGTGTTTTCTAAACGTGTGACTCTGTTCTGTTTTGTAATTCAGTTCAAGGGTAGCGGTTTTTACATTCCCTCTATAAGTGATATCTTATGATAAGTGTCTTTTTCTGTGTGACTTATTTCACTTAGAATCGTCGTACCTAAATCCACTCATCATGCTGCTACTAGCCTTATGACGTTGATTTCATGGCTGAGTGATATTCCATTGTACAAAAGGACCACAACTTCTTTATCCATTTTTCTCTTTCCTGGGATATTTAAGGTGTAACGAAGTGGAGGTTCTTGTCAACAGAGCAGCCCTAAACTTTGGGGTGCCTGTGCCTTGCTGATTTTTAGTTTTCCCAATTTATACGCCCGTGAGTGGAAGTGCCCTATGCTCTCTAAGCTGAGTTTTTTCGATGTTTCAGGACACACCGTACACTTCTGCAGAGTGGCTGTTGGCAATTTACATCCCGCCCATCAGCGTAGCAAGGCTCCCGTTTCTCCATGGCCTGTCCTGCATTTCTGGTTTTGACACTTTATTCAGCATGGCCCTTTTGACCGATGGGAAGCGAGACTTCTTTGTAGCGCTGATTTGCCTTTCCAGGTTGCTTGGTTGGCCAAAAAGGGCGTATGCGTTTTTTCCTGAATATATTCAGGAAAAAACGCATACGCCCTTTTTGGCCAAGGGCATCATTGTCGAGGTTTTGCCGCTTTTCCCGTGCTTTAAAGTCGATTCGAATCTACCTCCTGAAATCTGTTTCCTGCAATTCTGCCTTGCTTTCAAATCCTCTCCGTTGTCTTCCGTCAATATATTTGTGGACGAGAGTTATCATTTATAACTCTGCAGGTTTGTGAATTGCAGTGCCCCTGAGCTCCATTTTTCAACTCGCTTTCTTGGGAGCTGGCCGCAAAAGCGCAGGATTGCTTCAGGCCCTATTCTGGTCCCGGGCGGCAGGCTGAGGCTGTGGTTAATTCTTCTTCCTGATGGTAAAATACAGTGACCTGTGCCTGTCCCCACACCTAGAGCTAGTGTCTCATTGGTTCCCCCTCTTCCCGTTCATCCTCAGGACAAATTGCAACCTGTACGGAACAGGAGGTTAAAGGTGCTGATTCTCAAGGAGGGAGATTGCTAGTAAAGCGGCTGGAATGGCGAACCCGAGCACAAGGAGATGAGAAATGAGGTGCGTTTTAGAAACCTTTCCCGATCACACGATGTACCATCTTCTGGGATTCTCATGCATGTTTTCGATGTAGGAAGATGCCCTTGAACCTGGAGATTTGGGACCCATGGGATGGGTACCACGCAGTATTACTCTAAAGGGTCTGCATTTGCTCACCCAACCTCACCAAACCTCTCAGCCCCAAGAGTGTCCACCCTTATGCCTCAATCAGCTGTGGGTCTAGATATGGTCAATCCAGGTGGCATCACAGCCCTTGAACGAATTTTGTAAGAATTTCTCTCTCTTTCACTGTCTTTGTTTCACGGGATTTTAAAAGTGATTGATTTTTATAAAGGGGTTTAGCTGCTTTTCACTGCTGTGTTTATGCCGCTTTACACCCACTTGACTCACTTACAGAGGGATATCAGTACATAGGTTTTAAGATTCTTACTAGTCAGATATATTCTTGGGCGGTGAATAGGGGGTTTTGAGTCCAGATCACTGAGCAAAGAGTAGGTCTTGTCTATTACATATTGGGTTTATGGAACGGTCTCTGAGCTAATTTGAAACCCTTGTTTTATGCATCACCCCACCTCACCTTTCCCGTTAAGCAGCCATAGTGTGTTTTCTAAACGTGTGACTCTGTTCTGTTTTGTAATTCAGTTCAAGGGTAGCGGTTTTTACATTCCCTCTATAAGTGATATCTTATGATAAGTGTCTTTTTCTGTGTGACTTATTTCACTTAGAATCGTCGTACCTAAATCCACTCATCATGCTGCTACTAGCCTTATGACGTTGATTTCATGGCTGAGTGATATTCCATTGTACAAAAGGACCACAACTTCTTTATCCATTTTTCTCTTTCCTGGGATATTTAAGGTGTAACGAAGTGGAGGTTCTTGTCAACAGAGCAGCCCTAAACTTTGGGGTGCCTGTGCCTTGCTGATTTTTAGTTTTCCCAATTTATACGCCCGTGAGTGGAAGTGCCCTATGCTCTCTAAGCTGAGTGTTTTCGATGTTTCAGGACACACCGTACACTTCTGCAGAGTGGCTGTTGGCAATTTACATCCCGCCCATCAGCGTAGCAAGGCTCCCGTTTCTCCATGGCCTGTCCTGCATTTCTGGTTTTGACACTTTATTCAGCATGGCCCTTTTGACCGATGGGAAGCGAGACTTCTTTGTAGCGCTGATTTGCCTTTCCAGGTTGCTTGGTTGGCCAAAAAGGGCGTATGCGTTTTTTCCTGAATATATTCAGGAAAAAACGCATACGCCCTTTTTGGCCAAGGGCATCATTGTCGAGGTTTTGCCGCTTTTCCCGTGCTTTAAAGGCGATTCGAATCTACCTCCTGAAATCTGTTTCCTGCAATTCTGCCTTGCTTTCAAATCCTCTCTGTTGTCTTCCGTCAATATATTTGTGGACGAGAGTTATCATTTATAACTCTGCAGGTTTGTGAATTGCAGTGCCCCTGAGCTCCATTTTTCAACTCGCTTTCTTGGGAGCTGGCCGCAAAAGCGCAGGATTGCTTCAGGCCCTATTCTGGTCCCGGGCGGCAGGCTGAGGCTGTGGTTAATTCTTCTTCCTGATGGGAAAATAGAGTGACCTGTGCCTGTCCCCACACCTAGAGCTAGTGTCTCATTGGTTCCCCCTCTTCCCGTTCATCCTCAGGACAAATTGCAACCTGTACGGAACAGGAGGTTAAAGGTGCTGATTCTCAAGGAGGGAGATTGCTAGTAAAGCGGCTGGAATGGCGAACCCGAGCACAAGGAGATGAGAAATGAGGTGCGTTTTAGAAACCTTTCCCGATGACACGATGTACCATCTTCTGGGATTCTCATGCATGTTTTCGATGTAGGAAGATGCCCTTGAACCTGGAGATTTGGGACCCATGGGATGGGTACCACGCAGTATTACTCTAAAGGGTCTGCATTTGCTCACCCAACCTCACCAAACCTCTCAGCCCCAAGAGTGTCCACCCTTATGCCTCAATCAGCTGTGGGTCTAGATATGGTCAATCCAGGTGGCATCACAGCCCTTGAACGAATTTTGTAAGAATTTCTCTCTCTTTCACTGTCTTTGTTTCACGGGTTTTTAAAAGTGATTGATTTTTATAAAGGGGTTTAGCTGCTTTTCACTGCTGTGTTTATGCCGCTTTACACCCACTTGACTCACTTACAGAGGGATATCAGTACATAGGTTTTAAGATTCTTACTAGTCAGATATATTCTTGGGCGGTGAATAGGGGGTTTTGAGTCCAGATCACTGAGCAAGGAGTAGGTCTTGTCTATTACATATTGGGTTTATGGAACGGTCTCTGAGCTAATTTGAAACCCTTGTTTTAGGCATCACCCCACCTCACCTTTCCCGTTAAGCAGCCATAGTGTGTTTTCTAAACGTGTGACTCTGTTCTGTTTTGTAATTCAGTTCAAGGGTAGCGGTTTTTACATTCCCTCTATAAGTGATATCTTATGATAAGTGTCTTTTTCTGTGTGACTTATTTCACTTAGAATCGTCGTACCTAAATCCACTCATCATGCTGCTACTAGCCTTATGACGTTGATTTCATGGCTGAGTGATATTCCATTGTACAAAAGGACCACAACTTCTTTATCCATTTTTCTCTTTCCTGGGATATTTAAGGTGTAACGAAGTGGAGGTTCTTGTCAACAGAGCAGCCCTAAACTTTGGGGTGCCTGTGCCTTGCTGATTTTTAGTTTTCCCAATTTATACGCCCGTGAGTGGAAGTGCCCTATGCTCTCTAAGCTGAGTTTTTTCGATGTTTCAGGACACACCGTACACTTCTGCAGAGTGGCTGTTGGCAATTTACATCCCGCCCATCAGCGTAGCAAGGCTCCCGTTTCTCCATGGCCTGTCCTGCATTTCTGGTTTTGACACTTTATTCAGCATGGCCCTTTTGACCGATGGGAAGCGAGACTTCTTTGTAGCGCTGATTTGCCTTTCCAGGTTACTTGGTTGGCCAAAAAGGGCGTATGCGTTTTTTCCTGAATATATTCAGGAAAAAACGCATACGCCCTTTTTGGCCAAGGGCATCATTGTCGAGGTTTTGCCGCTTTTCCCGTGCTTTAAAGGCGATTCGAATCTACCTCCTGAAATCTGTTTCCTGCAATTCTGCCTTGCTTTCAAATCCTCTTCGTTGTCTTCCGTCAATATATTTGTGGACGAGAGTTATCATTTATAACTCTGCAGGTTTGTGAATTGCAGTGCCCCTGAGCTCCATTTTTCAACTCGCTTTCTTGGGAGCTGGCCGCAAAAGCGCAGGATTGCTTCAGGCCCTATTCTGGTCCCGGGCGGCAGGCTGAGGCTGTGGTTAATTCTTCTTCCTGATGGGAAAATAGAGTGACCTGTGCCTGTCCCCACACCTAGAGCTAGTGTCTCATTGGTTCCCCCTCTTCCCGTTCATCCTCAGGACAAATTGCAACCTGTACGGAACAGGAGGTTAAAGGTGCTGATTCTCAAGGAGGGAGATTGCTAGTAAAGCGGCTGGAATGGCGAACCCGAGCACAAGGAGATGAGAAATGAGGTGCGTTTTAGAAACCTTTCCCGATCACACGGTGTACCATCTTCTGGGATTCTCATGCATGTTTTCGATGTAGGAAGATGCCCTTGAACCTGGAGATTTGGGACCCATGGGATGGGTACCACGCAGTATTACTCTAAAGGGTCTGCGTTTGCTCACCCAACCTCACCAAACCTCTCAGCCCCAAGAGTGTCCACCCTTATGTCTCAATCAGCTGTGGGTCTAGATATGGTCAATCCAGGTGGCATCACAGCCCTTGAACGAATTTTGTAAGAATTTCTCTCTCTTTCACTGTCTTTGTTTCACGGGTTTTTAAAAGTGATTGATTTTTATAAAGGGGTTTAGCTGCTTTTCACTGCTGTGTTTATGCCGCTTTACACCCACTTGACTCACTTACAGAGGGATATCAGTACATAGGTTTTAAGATTCTTACTAGTCAGATATATTCTTGGGCGGTGAATAGGGGGTTTTGAGTCCAGATCACTGAGCAAGGAGTAGGTCTTGTCTATTACATATTGGGTTTATGGAACGGTCTCTGAGCTAATTTGAAACCCTTGTTTTATGCATCACCCCACCTCACCTTTCCCGTTAAGCAGCCATAGTGTGTTTTCTAAACGTGTGACTCTGTTCTGTTTTGTAATTCAGTTCAAGGGTAGCGGTTTTTACATTCCCTCTATAAGTGATATCTTATGATAAGTGTCTTTTTCTGTGTGACTTATTTCACTTAGAATCGTCGTACCTAAATCCACTCATCATGCTGCTACTAGCCTTATGACGTTGATTTCATGGCTGAGTGATATTCCATTGTACAAAAGGACCACAACTTCTTTATCCATTTTTCTCTTTCCTGGGATATTTAAGGTGTAACGAAGTGGAGGTTCTTGTCAACAGAGCAGCCCTAAACTTTGGGGTGCCTGTGCCTTGCTGATTTTTAGTTTTCCCAATTTATACGCCCGTGAGTGGAAGTGCCCTATGCTCTCTAAGCTGAGTTTTTTCGATGTTTCAGGACACACCGTACACTTCTGCAGAGTGGCTGTTGGCAATTTACATCCCGCCCATCAGCGTAGCAAGGCTCCCGTTTCTCCATGGCCTGTCCTGCATTTCTGGTTTTGACACTTTATTCAGCATGGCCCTTTTGACCGATGGGAAGCGAGACTTCTTTGTAGCGCTGATTTGCCTTTCCAGGTTGCTTGGTTGGCCAAAAAGGGCGTATGCGTTTTTTCCTGAATATATTCAGGAAAAAACGCATACGCCCTTTTTGGCCAAGGGCATCATTGTCGAGGTTTTGCCGCTTTTCCCGTGCTTTAAAGGCGATTCGAATCTACCTCCTGAAATCTGTTTCCTGCAATTCTGCCTTGCTTTCAAATCCTCTCCGTTGTCTTCCGTCAATATATTTGTGGACGAGAGTTATCATTTATAACTCTGCAGGTTTGTGAATTGCAGTGCCCCTGAGCTCCATTTTTCAACTCGCTTTCTTGGGAGCTGGCCGCAAAAGCGCAGGATTGCTTCAGGCCCTATTCTGGTCCCGGGCGGCAGGCTGAGGCTGTGGTTAATTCTTCTTCCTGATGGGAAAATAGAGTGACCTGTGCCTGTCCCAACACCTAGAGCTAGTGTCTCATTGGTTCCCCCTCTTCCCGTTCATCCTCAGGACAAATTGCAACCTGTACGGAACAGGAGGTTAAAGGTGCTGATTCTCCAAGGAGGGAGATTGGTAGTAAAGCGGCTGGAATGGCGAACCCGAGCACAAGGAGATGAGAAATGAGGTGCGTTTTAGAAACCTTTCCCGATCACACGGTGTACCATCTTCAGGGTTTCTCATGCATGTTTTCGATGTAGGAAGATGCCCTTGAAACTGGAGTTTTGTGACCCATGGGATGGGTACCACGCAGTATTACTCTAAAGGGTCTGCGTTTGCTCACCCAACCTCACCAAACCTCTCAGCCCCAAGAGTGTCCACCCTTATGCCTCAATCACCTGTGGGTCTAGATATGGTCAATCCAGGTGGCATCACAGCCCTTGAACGAATTTTGTAAGTATTACTCTCTCTTTCACTGTCTTTGTTTCATGTGTTTTTAAAAGTAATTGATTTTTATAAAGTGGTTTAGCTGTTTTTTACTGCTGTGTTTATGCCGCTTTTTACCCACTTTACTCACATACAGAGAGATATCAATACATAGGTTTTAAGATTCTTACTAGTCAGATATATTCTTGGGCGGTGAATAGGGTGTTTTGATTCCAGATCACTGAGCAAGGAGTAGGTCTTGTCTATTACATATTGGGTTTATGGAACGGTCTCTGAGCTAATTTGAAACCCTTGTTTTATGCATCACCCCACCTCACCTTACCCGTTAAGCAGCCATAGTGTGTTTTCTAAACGTGTGACTCTGTTCTGTTTTGTAATTCAGTTCAAGGGTAGCGGGTTTTACATTCCCTCTATAAGTGATATCTTATGATAAGTGTCTTTTTCTGTGTGACTTATTTCACTTAGAATCGTCGTACCTAAATCCACTCATCATGCTGCTACTAGCCTTATGACGTTGATTTCATGGCTGAGTGATATTCCATTGTACAAAAGGACCACAACTTCTTTATCCATTTTTCTCTTTCCTGGGATATTTAAGGTGTAACGAAGTGGAGGTTCTTGTCAACAGAGCAGCCCTAAACTTTGGGGTGCCTGTGCCTTGCTGATTTTTAGTTTTCCCAATTTATACGCCCGTGAGTGGAAGTGCCCTATGCTCTCTAAGCTGAGTGTTTTCGATGTTTCAGGACACACCGTACACTTCTGCAGAGTGGCTGTTGGCAATTTACATCCCGCCCATCAGCGTAGCAAGGCTCCCGTTTCTCCATGGCCTGTCCTGCATTTCTGGTTTTGACACTTTATTCAGCATGGCCCTTTTGACCGATGGGAAGCGAGACTTCTTTGTAGCGCTGATTTGCCTTTCCAGGTTGCTTGGTTGGCCAAAAAGGGCGTATGCGTTTTTTCCTGAATATATTCAGGAAAAAACGCATACGCCCTTTTTGGCCAAGGGCATCATTGTCGAGGTTTTGCCGCTTTTCCCGTGCTTTAAAGGCGATTCGAATCTACCTCCTGAAATCTGTTTCCTGCAATTCTGCCTTGCTTTCAAATCCTCTCTGTTGTCTTCCGTCAATATATTTGTGGACGAGAGTTATCATTTATAACTCTGCAGGTTTGTGAATTGCAGTGCCCCTGAGCTCCATTTTTCAACTCGCTTTCTTGGGAGCTGGCCGCAAAAGCGCAGGATTGCTTCAGGCCCTATTCTGGTCCCGGGTGGCAGGCTGAGCCTGTGGTTAATTCTTCTCCCTGATGGGAAAATAGAGTGACCTGTGCCTGTCCCAACACCTAGAGCTAGTGTCTCATTGGTTCCCCCTCTTCCCGTTCATCCTCAGGACAAATTGCAACCTGTACGGAACAGGAGGTTAAAGGTGCTGATTCTCAAGGAGGGAGATTGCTAGTAAAGCGGCTGGAATGGCGAACCCGAGCACAAGGAGATGAGAAATGAGGTGCGTTTTAGAAACCTTTCCCGATCACACGATGTACCATCTTCTGGGATTCTCATGCATGTTTTCGATGTAGGAAGATGCCCTTGAACCTGCAGATTTGGGACCCATGGGATGGGTACCACGCAGTATTACTCTAAAGGGTCTGCATTTGCTCACCCAACCTCACCAAACCTCTCAGCCCCAAGAGTGTCCACCCTTATGCCTCAATCAGCTGTGGGTCTAGATATGGTCAATCCAGGTGGCATCACAGCCCTTGAACGAATTTTGTAAGAATTTCTCTCTCTTTCACTGTCTTTGTTTCACGGGATTTTAAAAGTGATTGATTTTTATAAAGGGGTTTAGCTGCTTTTCACTGCTGTGTTTATGCCGCTTTACACCCACTTGACTCACTTACAGAGGGATATCAGTACATAGGTTTTAAGATTCTTACTAGTCAGATATATTCTTGGGCGGTGAATAGGGGGTTTTGAGTCCAGATCACTGAGCAAGGAGTAGGTCTTGTCTATTACATATTGGGTTTATGGAACGGTCTCTGAGCTAATTTGAAACCCTTGTTTTAGGCATCACCCCACCTCACCTTTCCCGTTAAGCAGCCATAGTGTGTTTTCTAAACGTGTGACTCTGTTCTGTTTTGTAATTCAGTTCAAGGGTAGCGGTTTTTACATTCCCTCTATAAGTGATATCTTATGATAAGTGTCTTTTTCTGTGTGACTTATTTCACTTAGAATCGTCATACCTAAATCCACTCATCATGCTGCTACTAGCCTTATGACGTTGATTTCATGGCTGAGTGATATTCCATTGTACAAAAGGACCACAACTTCTTTATCCATTTTTCTCTTTCCTGGGATATTTAAGGTGTAACGAAGTGGAGGTTCTTGTCAACAGAGCAGCCCTAAACTTTGGGGTGCCTGTGCCTTGCTGATTTTTAGTTTTCCCAATTTATACGCCCGTGAGTGGAAGTGCCCTATGCTCTCTAAGCTGAGTGTTTTCGATGTTTCAGGACACACCGTACACTTCTGCAGAGTGGCTGTTGGCAATTTACATCCCGCCCATCAGCGTAGCAAGGCTCCCGTTTCTCCATGGCCTGTCCTGCATTTCTGGTTTTGACACTTTATTCAGCATGGCCCTTTTGACCGATGGGAAGCGAGACTTCTTTGTAGCGCTGATTTGCCTTTCCAGGTTGCTTGGTTGGCCAAAAAGGGCGTATGCGTTTTTTCCTGAATATATTCAGGAAAAAACGCATACGCCCTTTTTGGCCAAGGGCATCATTGTCGAGGTTTTGCCGCTTTTCCCGTGCTTTAAAGTCGATTCGAATCTACCTCCTGAAATCTGTTTCCTGCAATTCTGCCTTGCTTTCAAATCCTCTCCGTTGTCTTCCGTCAATATATTTGTGGACGAGAGTTATCATTTATAACTCTGCAGGTTTGTGAATTGCAGTGCCCCTGAGCTCCATTTTTCAACTCGCTTTCTTGGGAGCTGGCCGCAAAAGCGCAGGATTCCTTCAGGCCCTATTCTGGTCCCGGGCGGCAGGCTGAGGCTGTGGTTAATTCTTCTTCCTGATGGTAAAATACAGTGACCTGTGCCTGTCCCCACACCTAGAGCTAGTGTCTCATTGGTTCCCCCTCTTCCCGTTCATCCTCAGGACAAATTGCAACCTGTACGGAACAGGAGGTTAAAGGTGCTGATTCTCAAGGAGGGAGATTGCTAGTAAAGCGGCTGGAATGGCGAACCCGAGCACAAGGAGATGAGAAATGAGGTGCGTTTTAGAAACCTTTCCCGATCACACGATGTACCATCTTCTGGGATTCTCATGCATGTTTTCGATGTAGGAAGATGCCCTTGAACCTGGAGATTTGGGACCCATGGGATGGGTACCACGCAGTATTACTCTAAAGGGTCTGCATTTGCTCACCCAACCTCACCAAACCTCTCAGCCCCAAGAGTGTCCACCCTTATGCCTCAATCAGCTGTGGGTCTAGATATGGTCAATCCAGGTGGCATCACAGCCCTTGAACGAATTTTGTAAGAATTTCTCTCTCTTTCACTGTCTTTGTTTCACGGGATTTTAAAAGTGATTGATTTTTATAAAGGGGTTTAGCTGCTTTTCACTGCTGTGTTTATGCCGCTTTACACCCACTTGACTCACTTACAGAGGGATATCAGTACATAGGTTTTAAGATTCTTACTAGTCAGATATATTCTTGGGCGGTGAATAGGGGGTTTTGAGTCCAGATCACTGAGCAAAGAGTAGGTCTTGTCTATTACATATTGGGTTTATGGAACGGTCTCTGAGCTAATTTGAAACCCTTGTTTTATGCATCACCCCACCTCACCTTTCCCGTTAAGCAGCCATAGTGTGTTTTCTAAACGTGTGACTCTGTTCTGTTTTGTAATTCAGTTCAAGGGTAGCGGGTTTTACATTCCCTCTATAAGTGATATCTTATGATAAGTGTCTTTTTCTGTGTGACTTATTTCACTTAGAATCGTCGTACCTAAATCCACTCATCATGCTGCTACTAGCCTTATGACGTTGATTTCATGGCTGAGTGATATTCCATTGTACAAAAGGACCACAACTTCTTTATCCATTTTTCTCTTTCCTGGGATATTTAAGGTGTAACGAAGTGGAGGTTCTTGTCAACAGAGCAGCCCTAAACTTTGGGGTGCCTGTGCCTTGCTGATTTTTAGTTTTCCCAATTTATACGCCCGTGAGTGGAAGTGCCCTATGCTCTCTAAGCTGAGTGTTTTCGATGTTTCAGGACACACCGTACACTTCTGCAGAGTGGCTGTTGGCAATTTACATCCCGCCCATCAGCGTAGCAAGGCTCCCGTTTCTCCATGGCCTGTCCTGCATTTCTGGTTTTGACACTTTATTCAGCATGGCCCTTTTGACCGATGGGAAGCGAGACTTCTTTGTAGCGCTGATTTGCCTTTCCAGGTTGCTTGGTTGGCCAAAAAGGGCGTATGCGTTTTTTCCTGAATATATTCAGGAAAAAACGCATACGCCCTTTTTGGCCAAGGGCATCATTGTCGAGGTTTTGCCGCTTTTCCCGTGCTTTAAAGGCGATTCGAATCTACCTCCTGAAATCTGTTTCCTGCAATTCTGCCTTGCTTTCAAATCCTCTCTGTTGTCTTCCGTCAATATATTTGTGGACGAGAGTTATCATTTATAACTCTGCAGGTTTGTGAATTGCAGTGCCCCTGAGCTCCATTTTTCAACTCGCTTTCTTGGGAGCTGGCCGCAAAAGCGCAGGATTGCTTCAGGCCCTATTCTGGTCCCGGGCGGCAGGCTGAGGCTGTGGTTAATTCTTCTTCCTGATGGGAAAATAGAGTGACCTGTGCCTGTCCCCACACCTAGAGCTAGTGTCTCATTGGTTCCCCCTCTTCCCGTTCATCCTCAGGACAAATTGCAACCTGTACGGAACAGGAGGTTAAAGGTGCTGATTCTCAAGGAGGGAGATTGCTAGTAAAGCGGCTGGAATGGCGAACCCGAGCACAAGGAGATGAGAAATGAGGTGCGTTTTAGAAACCTTTCCCGATGACACGATGTACCATCTTCTGGGATTCTCATGCATGTTTTCGATGTAGGAAGATGCCCTTGAACCTGGAGATTTGGGACCCATGGGATGGGTACCACGCAGTATTACTCTAAAGGGTCTGCATTTGCTCACCCAACCTCACCAAACCTCTCAGCCCCAAGAGTGTCCACCCTTATGCCTCAATCAGCTGTGGGTCTAGATATGGTCAATCCAGGTGGCATCACAGCCCTTGAACGAATTTTGTAAGAATTTCTCTCTCTTTCACTGTCTTTGTTTCACGGGATTTTAAAAGTGATTGATTTTTATAAAGGGGTTTAGCTGCTTTTCACTGCTGTGTTTATGCCGCTTTACACCCACTTGACTCACTTACAGAGGGATATCAGTACATAGGTTTTAAGATTCTTACTAGTCAGATATATTCTTGGGCGGTGAATAGGGGGTTTTGAGTCCAGATCACTGAGCAAGGAGTAGGTCTTGTCTATTACATATTGGGTTTATGGAACGGTCTCTGAGCTAATTTGAAACCCTTGTTTTAGGCATCACCCCACCTCACCTTTCCCGTTAAGCAGCCATAGTGTGTTTTCTAAACGTGTGACTCTGTTCTGTTTTGTAATTCAGTTCAAGGGTAGCGGTTTTTACATTCCCTCTATAAGTGATATCTTATGATAAGTGTCTTTTTCTGTGTGACTTATTTCACTTAGAATCGTCGTACCTAAATCCACTCATCATGCTGCTACTAGCCTTATGACGTTGATTTCATGGCTGAGTGATATTCCATTGTACAAAAGGACCACAACTTCTTTATCCATTTTTCTCTTTCCTGGGATATTTAAGGTGTAACGAAGTGGAGGTTCTTGTCAACAGAGCAGCCCTAAACTTTGGGGTGCCTGTGCCTTGCTGATTTTTAGTTTTCCCAATTTATACGCCCGTGAGTGGAAGTGCCCTATGCTCTCTAAGCTGAGTGTTTTCGATGTTTCAGGACACACCGTACACTTCTGCAGAGTGGCTGTTGGCAATTTACATCCCGCCCATCAGCGTAGCAAGGCTCCCGTTTCTCCATGGCCTGTCCTGCATTTCTGGTTTTGACACTTTATTCAGCATGGCCCTTTTGACCGATGGGAAGCGAGACTTCTTTGTAGCGCTGATTTGCCTTTCCAGGTTGCTTGGTTGGCTAAAAAGGGCGTATGCGTTTTTTCCTGAATATATTCAGGAAAAAACGCATACGCCCTTTTTGGCCAAGGGCATCATTGTCGAGGTTTTGCCGCTTTTCCCGTGCTTTAAAGGCGATTCGAATCTACCTCCTGAAATCTGTTTCCTGCAATTCTGCCTTGCTTTCAAATCCTCTCTGTTGTCTTCCGTCAATATATTTGTGGACGAGAGTTATCATTTATAACTCTGCAGGTTTGTGAATTGCAGTGCCCCTGAGCTCCATTTTTCAACTCGCTTTCTTGGGAGCTGGCCGCAAAAGCGCAGGATTGCTTCAGGCCCTATTCTGGTCCCGGGCGGCAGGCTGAGCCTGTGGTTAATTCTTCTTCCTGATGGGAAAATAGAGTGACCTGTGCCTGTCCCCACACCTAGAGCTAGTGTCTCATTGGTTCCCCCTCTTCCCGTTCATCCTCAGGACAAATTGCAACCTGTACGGAACAGGAGGTTAAAGGTGCTGATTCTCAAGGAGGGAGATTGCTAGTAAAGCGGCTGGAATGGCGAACCCGAGCACAAGGAGATGAGAAATGAGGTGCGTTTTAGAAACCTTTCCCGATGACACGATGTACCATCTTCTGGGATTCTCATGCATGTTTTCGATGTAGGAAGATGCCCTTGAACCTGGAGATTTGGGACCCATGGGATGGGTACCACGCAGTATTACTCTAAAGGGTCTGCATTTGCTCACCCAACCTCACCAAACCTCTCAGCCCCAAGAGTGTCCACCCTTATGCCTCAATCAGCTGTGGGTCTAGATATGGTCAATCCAGGTGGCATCACAGCCCTTGAACGAATTTTGTAAGAATTTCTCTCTCTTTCACTGTCTTTGTTTCACGGGTTTTTAAAAGTGATTGATTTTTATAAAGGGGTTTAGCTGCTTTTCACTGCTGTGTTTATGCCGCTTTACACCCACTTGACTCACTTACAGAGGGATATCAGTACATAGGTTTTAAGATTCTTACTAGTCAGATATATTCTTGGGCGGTGAATAGGGGGTTTTGAGTCCAGATCACTGAGCAAGGAGTAGGTCTTGTCTATTACATATTGGGTTTATGGAACGGTCTCTGAGCTAATTTGAAACCCTTGTTTTAGGCATCACCCCACCTCACCTTTCCCGTTAAGCAGCCATAGTGTGTTTTCTAAACGTGTGACTCTGTTCTGTTTTGTAATTCAGTTCAAGGGTAGCGGGTTTTACATTCCCTCTATAAGTGATATCTTATGATAAGTGTCTTTTTCTGTGTGACTTATTTCACTTAGAATCGTCGTACCTAAATCCACTCATCATGCTGCTACTAGCCTTATGACGTTGATTTCATGGCTGAGTGATATTCCATTGTACAAAAGGACCACAACTTCTTTATCCATTTTTCTCTTTCCTGGGATATTTAAGGTGTAACGAAGTGGAGGTTCTTGTCAACAGAGCAGCCCTAAACTTTGGGGTGCCTGTGCCTTGCTGATTTTTAGTTTTCCCAATTTATACGCCCGTGAGTGGAAGTGCCCTATGCTCTCTAAGCTGAGTTTTTTCGATGTTTCAGGACACACCGTACACTTCTGCAGAGTGGCTGTTGGCAATTTACATCCCGCCCATCAGCGTAGCAAGGCTCCCGTTTCTCCATGGCCTGTCCTGCATTTCTGGTTTTGACACTTTATTCAGCATGGCCCTTTTGACCGATGGGAAGCGAGACTTCTTTGTAGCGCTGATTTGCCTTTCCAGGTTGCTTGGTTGGCCAAAAAGGGCGTATGCGTTTTTTCCTGAATATATTCAGGAAAAAACGCATACGCCCTTTTTGGCCAAGGGCATCATTGTCGAGGTTTTGCCGCTTTTCCCGTGCTTTAAAGGCGATTCGAATCTACCTCCTGAAATCTGTTTCCTGCAATTCTGCCTTGCTTTCAAATCCTCTCCGTTGTCTTCCGTCAATATATTTGTGGACGAGAGTTATCATTTATAACTCTGCAGGTTTGTGAATTGCAGTGCCCCTGAGCTCCATTTTTCAACTCGCTTTCTTGGGAGCTGGCCGCAAAAGCGCAGGATTGCTTCAGGCCCTATTCTGGTCCCGGGCGGCAGGCTGAGGCTGTGGTTAATTCTTCTTCCTGATGGGAAAATAGAGTGACCTGTGCCTGTCCCAACACCTAGAGCTAGTGTCTCATTGGTTCCCCCTCTTCCCGTTCATCCTCAGGACAAATTGCAACCTGTACGGAACAGGAGGTTAAAGGTGCTGATTCTCCAAGGAGGGAGATTGGTAGTAAAGCGGCTGGAATGGCGAACCCGAGCACAAGGAGATGAGAAATGAGGTGCGTTTTAGAAACCTTTCCCGATCACACGGTGTACCATCTTCAGGGTTTCTCATGCATGTTTTCGATGTAGGAAGATGCCCTTGAAACTGGAGTTTTGTGACCCATGGGATGGGTACCACGCAGTATTACTCTAAAGGGTCTGCGTTTGCTCACCCAACCTCACCAAACCTCTCAGCCCCAAGAGTGTCCACCCTTATGCCTCAATCACCTGTGGGTCTAGATATGGTCAATCCAGGTGGCATCACAGCCCTTGAACGAATTTTGTAAGTATTACTCTCTCTTTCACTGTCTTTGTTTCATGTGTTTTTAAAAGTAATTGATTTTTATAAAGTGGTTTAGCTGTTTTTTACTGCTGTGTTTATGCCGCTTTTTACCCACTTTACTCACATACAGAGAGATATCAATACATAGGTTTTAAGATTCTTACTAGTCAGATATATTCTTGGGCGGTGAATAGGGTGTTTTGATTCCAGATCACTGAGCAAGGAGTAGGTCTTGTCTATTACATATTGGGTTTATGGAACGGTCTCTGAGCTAATTTGAAACCCTTGTTTTATGCATCACCCCACCTCACCTTACCCGTTAAGCAGCCATAGTGTGTTTTCTAAACGTGTGACTCTGTTCTGTTTTGTAATTCAGTTCAAGGGTAGCGGGTTTTACATTCCCTCTATAAGTGATATCTTATGATAAGTGTCTTTTTCTGTGTGACTTATTTCACTTAGAATCGTCGTACCTAAATCCACTCATCATGCTGCTACTAGCCTTATGACGTTGATTTCATGGCTGAGTGATATTCCATTGTACAAAAGGACCACAACTTCTTTATCCATTTTTCTCTTTCCTGGGATATTTAAGGTGTAACGAAGTGGAGGTTCTTGTCAACAGAGCAGCCCTAAACTTTGGGGTGCCTGTGCCTTGCTGATTTTTAGTTTTCCCAATTTATACACCCGTGAGTGGAAGTGCCCTATGCTCTCTAAGCTGAGTGTTTTCGATGTTTCAGGACACACCGTACACTTCTGCAGAGTGGCTGTTGGCAATTTACATCCCGCCCATCAGCGTAGCAAGGCTCCCGTTTCTCCATGGCCTGTCCTGCATTTCTGGTTTTGACACTTTATTCAGCATGGCCCTTTTGACCGATGGGAAGCGAGACTTCTTTGTAGCGCTGATTTGCCTTTCCAGGTTGCTTGGTTGGCCAAAAAGGGCGTATGCGTTTTTTCCTGAATATATTCAGGAAAAAACGCATACGCCCTTTTTGGCCAAGGGCATCATTGTCGAGGTTTTGCCGCTTTTCCCGTGCTTTAAAGGCGATTCGAATCTACCTCCTGAAATCTGTTTCCTGCAATTCTGCCTTGCTTTCAAATCCTCTCTGTTGTCTTCCGTCAATATATTTGTGGACGAGAGTTATCATTTATAACTCTGCAGGTTTGTGAATTGCAGTGCCCCTGAGCTCCATTTTTCAACTCGCTTTCTTGGGAGCTGGCCGCAAAAGCGCAGGATTGCTTCAGGCCCTATTCTGGTCCCGGGTGGCAGGCTGAGCCTGTGGTTAATTCTTCTCCCTGATGGGAAAATAGAGTGACCTGTGCCTGTCCCAACACCTAGAGCTAGTGTCTCATTGGTTCCCCCTCTTCCCGTTCATCCTCAGGACAAATTGCAACCTGTACGGAACAGGAGGTTAAAGGTGCTGATTCTCAAGGAGGGAGATTGCTAGTAAAGCGGCTGGAATGGCGAACCCGAGCACAAGGAGATGAGAAATGAGGTGCGTTTTAGAAACCTTTCCCGATCACACGATGTACCATCTTCTGGGATTCTCATGCATGTTTTCGATGTAGGAAGATGCCCTTGAACCTGCAGATTTGGGACCCATGGGATGGGTACCACGCAGTATTACTCTAAAGGGTCTGCATTTGCTCACCCAACCTCACCAAACCTCTCAGCCCCAAGAGTGTCCACCCTTATGCCTCAATCAGCTGTGGGTCTAGATATGGTCAATCCAGGTGGCATCACAGCCCTTGAACGAATTTTGTAAGAATTTCTCTCTCTTTCACTGTCTTTGTTTCACGGGATTTTAAAAGTGATTGATTTTTATAAAGGGGTTTAGCTGCTTTTCACTGCTGTGTTTATGCCGCTTTACACCCACTTGACTCACTTACAGAGGGATATCAGTACATAGGTTTTAAGATTCTTACTAGTCAGATATATTCTTGGGCGGTGAATAGGGGGTTTTGAGTCCAGATCACTGAGCAAGGAGTAGGTCTTGTCTATTACATATTGGGTTTATGGAACGGTCTCTGAGCTAATTTGAAACCCTTGTTTTAGGCATCACCCCACCTCACCTTTCCCGTTAAGCAGCCATAGTGTGTTTTCTAAACGTGTGACTCTGTTCTGTTTTGTAATTCAGTTCAAGGGTAGCGGTTTTTACATTCCCTCTATAAGTGATATCTTATGATAAGTGTCTTTTTCTGTGTGACTTATTTCACTTAGAATCGTCGTACCTAAATCCACTCATCATGCTGCTACTAGCCTTATGACGTTGATTTCATGGCTGAGTGATATTCCATTGTACAAAAGGACCACAACTTCTTTATCCATTTTTCTCTTTCCTGGGATATTTAAGGTGTAACGAAGTGGAGGTTCTTGTCAACAGAGCAGCCCTAAACTTTGGGGTGCCTGTGCCTTGCTGATTTTTAGTTTTCCCAATTTATACGCCCGTGAGTGGAAGTGCCCTATGCTCTCTAAGCTGAGTTTTTTCGATGTTTCAGGACACACCGTACACTTCTGCAGAGTGGCTGTTGGCAATTTACATCCCGCCCATCAGCGTAGCAAGGCTCCCGTTTCTCCATGGCCTGTCCTGCATTTCTGGTTTTGACACTTTATTCAGCATGGCCCTTTTGACCGATGGGAAGCGAGACTTCTTTGTAGCGCTGATTTGCCTTTCCAGGTTGCTTGGTTGGCCAAAAAGGGCGTATGCGTTTTTTCCTGAATATATTCAGGAAAAAACGCATACGCCCTTTTTGGCCAAGGGCATCATTGTCGAGGTTTTGCCGCTTTTCCCGTGCTTTAAAGTCGATTCGAATCTACCTCCTGAAATCTGTTTCCTGCAATTCTGCCTTGCTTTCAAATCCTCTCCGTTGTCTTCCGTCAATATATTTGTGGACGAGAGTTATCATTTATAACTCTGCAGGTTTGTGAATTGCAGTGCCCCTGAGCTCCATTTTTCAACTCGCTTTCTTGGGAGCTGGCCGCAAAAGCGCAGGATTCCTTCAGGCCCTATTCTGGTCCCGGGCGGCAGGCTGAGGCTGTGGTTAATTCTTCTTCCTGATGGTAAAATACAGTGACCTGTGCCTGTCCCCACACCTAGAGCTAGTGTCTCATTGGTTCCCCCTCTTCCCGTTCATCCTCAGGACAAATTGCAACCTGTACGGAACAGGAGGTTAAAGGTGCTGATTCTCAAGGAGGGAGATTGCTAGTAAAGCGGCTGGAATGGCGAACCCGAGCACAAGGAGATGAGAAATGAGGTGCGTTTTAGAAACCTTTCCCGATCACACGATGTACCATCTTCTGGGATTCTCATGCATGTTTTCGATGTAGGAAGATGCCCTTGAACCTGGAGATTTGGGACCCATGGGATGGGTACCACGCAGTATTACTCTAAAGGGTCTGCATTTGCTCACCCAACCTCACCAAACCTCTCAGCCCCAAGAGTGTCCACCCTTATGCCTCAATCAGCTGTGGGTCTAGATATGGTCAATCCAGGTGGCATCACAGCCCTTGAACGAATTTTGTAAGAATTTCTCTCTCTTTCACTGTCTTTGTTTCACGGGATTTTAAAAGTGATTGATTTTTATAAAGGGGTTTAGCTGCTTTTCACTGCTGTGTTTATGCCGCTTTACACCCACTTGACTCACTTACAGAGGGATATCAGTACATAGGTTTTAAGATTCTTACTAGTCAGATATATTCTTGGGCGGTGAATAGGGGGTTTTGAGTCCAGATCACTGAGCAAAGAGTAGGTCTTGTCTATTACATATTGGGTTTATGGAACGGTCTCTGAGCTAATTTGAAACCCTTGTTTTATGCATCACCCCACCTCACCTTTCCCGTTAAGCAGCCATAGTGTGTTTTCTAAACGTGTGACTCTGTTCTGTTTTGTAATTCAGTTCAAGGGTAGCGGTTTTTACATTCCCTCTATAAGTGATATCTTATGATAAGTGTCTTTTTCTGTGTGACTTATTTCAGTTAGAATCGTCGTACCTAAATCCACTCATCATGCTGCTACTAGCCTTATGACGTTGATTTCATGGCTGAGTGATATTCCATTGTACAAAAGGACCACAACTTCTTTATCCATTTTTCTCTTTCCTGGGATATTTAAGGTGTAACGAAGTGGAGGTTCTTGTCAACAGAGCAGCCCTAAACTTTGGGGTGCCTGTGCCTTGCTGATTTTTAGTTTTCCCAATTTATACGCCCGTGAGTGGAAGTGCCCTATGCTCTCTAAGCTGAGTGTTTTCGATGTTTCAGGACACACCGTACACTTCTGCAGAGTGGCTGTTGGCAATTTACATCCCGCCCATCAGCGTAGCAAGGCTCCCGTTTCTCCATGGCCTGTCCTGCATTTCTGGTTTTGACACTTTATTCAGCATGGCCCTTTTGACCGATGGGAAGCGAGACTTCTTTGTAGCGCTGATTTGCCTTTCCAGGTTGCTTGGTTGGCCAAAAAGGGCGTATGCGTTTTTTCCTGAATATATTCAGGAAAAAACGCATACGCCCTTTTTGGCCAAGGGCATCATTGTCGAGGTTTTGCCGCTTTTCCCGTGCTTTAAAGGCGATTCGAATCTACCTCCTGAAATCTGTTTCCTGCAATTCTGCCTTGCTTTCAAATCCTCTCTGTTGTCTTCCGTCAATATATTTGTGGACGAGAGTTATCATTTATAACTCTGCAGGTTTGTGAATTGCAGTGCCCCTGAGCTCCATTTTTCAACTCGCTTTCTTGGGAGCTGGCCGCAAAAGCGCAGGATTGCTTCAGGCCCTATTCTGGTCCCGGGCGGCAGGCTGAGGCTGTGGTTAATTCTTCTTCCTGATGGGAAAATAGAGTGACCTGTGCCTGTCCCCACACCTAGAGCTAGTGTCTCATTGGTTCCCCCTCTTCCCGTTCATCCTCAGGACAAATTGCAACCTGTACGGAACAGGAGGTTAAAGGTGCTGATTCTCAAGGAGGGAGATTGCTAGTAAAGCGGCTGGAATGGCGAACCCGAGCACAAGGAGATGAGAAATGAGGTGCGTTTTAGAAACCTTTCCCGATCACACGATGTACCATCTTCTGGGATTCTCATGCATGTTTTCGATGTAGGAAGATGCCCTTGAACCTGGAGATTTGGGACCCATGGGATGGGTACCACGCAGTATTACTCTAAAGGGTCTGCATTTGCTCACCCAACCTCACCAAACCTCTCAGCCCCAAGAGTGTCCACCCTTATGCCTCAATCAGCTGTGGGTCTAGATATGGTCAATCCAGGTGGCATCACAGCCCTTGAACGAATTTTGTAAGAATTTCTCTCTCTTTCACTGTCTTTGTTTCACGGGTTTTTAAAAGTGATTGATTTTTATAAAGGGGTTTAGCTGCTTTTCACTGCTGTGTTTATGCCGCTTTACACCCACTTGACTCACTTACAGAGGGATATCAGTACATAGGTTTTAAGATTCTTACTAGTCAGATATATTCTTGGGCGGTGAATAGGGGGTTTTGAGTCCAGATCACTGAGCAAGGAGTAGGTCTTGTCTATTACATATTGGGTTTATGGAACGGTCTCTGAGCTAATTTGAAACCCTTGTTTTAGGCATCACCCCACCTCACCTTTCCCGTTAAGCAGCCATAGTGTGTTTTCTAAACGTGTGACTCTGTTCTGTTTTGTAATTCAGTTCAAGGGTAGCGGGTTTTACATTCCCTCTATAAGTGATATCTTATGATAAGTGTCTTTTTCTGTGTGACTTATTTCACTTAGAATCGTCGTACCTAAATCCACTCATCATGCTGCTACTAGCCTTATGACGTTGATTTCATGGCTGAGTGATATTCCATTGTACAAAAGGACCACAACTTCTTTATCCATTTTTCTCTTTCCTGGGATATTTAAGGTGTAACGAAGTGGAGGTTCTTGTCAACAGAGCAGCCCTAAACTTTGGGGTGCCTGTGCCTTGCTGATTTTTAGTTTTCCCAATTTATACGCCCGTGAGTGGAAGTGCCCTATGCTCTCTAAGCTGAGTGTTTTCGATGTTTCAGGACACACCGTACACTTCTGCAGAGTGGCTGTTGGCAATTTACATCCCGCCCATCAGCGTAGCAAGGCTCCCGTTTCTCCATGGCCTGTCCTGCATTTCTGGTTTTGACACTTTATTCAGCATGGCCCTTTTGACCGATGGGAAGCGAGACTTCTTTGTAGCGCTGATTTGCCTTTCCAGGTTGCTTGGTTGGCTAAAAAGGGCGTATGCGTTTTTTCCTGAATATATTCAGGAAAAAACGCATACGCCCTTTTTGGCCAAGGGCATCATTGTCGAGGTTTTGCCGCTTTTCCCGTGCTTTAAAGGCGATTCGAATCTACCTCCTGAAATCTGTTTCCTGCAATTCTGCCTTGCTTTCAAATCCTCTCTGTTGTCTTCCGTCAATATATTTGTGGACGAGAGTTATCATTTATAACTCTGCAGGTTTGTGAATTGCAGTGCCCCTGAGCTCCATTTTTCAACTCGCTTTCTTGGGAGCTGGCCGCAAAAGCGCAGGATTGCTTCAGGCCCTATTCTGGTCCCGGGCGGCAGGCTGAGGCTGTGGTTAATTCTTCTTCCTGATGGGAAAATAGAGTGACCTGTGCCTGTCCCCACACCTAGAGCTAGTGTCTCATTGGTTCCCCCTCTTCCCGTTCATCCTCAGGACAAATTGCAACCTGTACGGAACAGGAGGTTAAAGGTGCTGATTCTCAAGGAGGGAGATTGCTAGTAAAGCGGCTGGAATGGCGAACCCGAGCACAAGGAGATGAGAAATGAGGTGCGTTTTAGAAACCTTTCCCGATCACACGATGTACCATCTTCTGGGATTCTCATGCATGTTTTCGATGTAGGAAGATGCCCTTGAACCTGGAGATTTGGGACCCATGGGATGGGTACCACGCAGTATTACTCTAAAGGGTCTGCATTTGCTCACCCAACCTCACCAAACCTCTCAGCCCCAAGAGTGTCCACCCTTATGCCTCAATCAGCTGTGGGTCTAGATATGGTCAATCCAGGTGGCATCACAGCCCTTGAACGAATTTTGTAAGAATTTCTCTCTCTTTCACTGTCTTTGTTTCACGGGTTTTTAAAAGTGATTGATTTTTATAAAGGGGTTTAGCTGCTTTTCACTGCTGTGTTTATGCCGCTTTACACCCACTTGACTCACTTACAGAGGGATATCAGTACATAGGTTTTAAGATTCTTACTAGTCAGATATATTCTTGGGCGGTGAATAGGGGGTTTTGAGTCCAGATCACTGAGCAAGGAGTAGGTCTTGTCTATTACATATTGGGTTTATGGAACGGTCTCTGAGCTAATTTGAAACCCTTGTTTTATGCATCACCCCACCTCACCTTTCCCGTTAAGCAGCCATAGTGTGTTTTCTAAACGTGTGACTCTGTTCTGTTTTGTAATTCAGTTCAAGGGTAGCGGGTTTTACATTCCCTCTATAAGTGATATCTTATGATAAGTGTCTTTTTCTGTGTGACTTATTTCACTTAGAATCGTCGTACCTAAATCCACTCATCATGCTGCTACTAGCCTTATGACGTTGATTTCATGGCTGAGTGATATTCCATTGTACAAAAGGACCACAACTTCTTTATCCATTTTTCTCTTTCCTGGGATATTTAAGGTGTAACGAAGTGGAGGTTCTTGTCAACAGAGCAGCCCTAAACTTTGGGGTGCCTGTGCCTTGCTGATTTTTAGTTTTCCCAATTTATACGCCCGTGAGTGGAAGTGCCCTATGCTCTCTAAGCTGAGTGTTTTCGATGTTTCAGGACACACCGTACACTTCTGCAGAGTGGCTGTTGGCAATTTACATCCCGCCCATCAGCGTAGCAAGGCTCCCGTTTCTCCATGGCCTGTCCTGCATTTCTGGTTTTGACACTTTATTCAGCATGGCCCTTTTGACCGATGGGAAGCGAGACTTCTTTGTAGCGCTGATTTGCCTTTCCAGGTTGCTTGGTTGGCCAAAAAGGGCGTATGCGTTTTTTCCTGAATATATTCAGGAAAAAACGCATACGCCCTTTTTGGCCAAGGGCATCATTGTCGAGGTTTTGCCGCTTTTCCCGTGCTTTAAAGGCGATTCGAATCTACCTCCTGAAATCTGTTTCCTGCAATTCTGCCTTGCTTTCAAATCCTCTCTGTTGTCTTCCGTCAATATATTTGTGGACGAGAGTTATCATTTATAACTCTGCAGGTTTGTGAATTGCAGTGCCCCTGAGCTCCATTTTTCAACTCGCTTTCTTGGGAGCTGGCCGCAAAAGCGCAGGATTGCTTCAGGCCCTATTCTGGTCCCGGGTGGCAGGCTGAGCCTGTGGTTAATTCTTCTCCCTGATGGGAAAATAGAGTGACCTGTGCCTGTCCCAACACCTAGAGCTAGTGTCTCATTGGTTCCCCCTCTTCCCGTTCATCCTCAGGACAAATTGCAACCTGTACGGAACAGGAGGTTAAAGGTGCTGATTCTCAAGGAGGGAGATTGCTAGTAAAGCGGCTGGAATGGCGAACCCGAGCACAAGGAGATGAGAAATGAGGTGCGTTTTAGAAACCTTTCCCGATCACACGATGTACCATCTTCTGGGATTCTCATGCATGTTTTCGATGTAGGAAGATGCCCTTGAACCTGCAGATTTGGGACCCATGGGATGGGTACCACGCAGTATTACTCTAAAGGGTCTGCATTTGCTCACCCAACCTCACCAAACCTCTCAGCCCCAAGAGTGTCCACCCTTATGCCTCAATCAGCTGTGGGTCTAGATATGGTCAATCCAGGTGGCATCACAGCCCTTGAACGAATTTTGTAAGAATTTCTCTCTCTTTCACTGTCTTTGTTTCACGGGATTTTAAAAGTGATTGATTTTTATAAAGGGGTTTAGCTGCTTTTCACTGCTGTGTTTATGCCGCTTTACACCCACTTGACTCACTTACAGAGGGATATCAGTACATAGGTTTTAAGATTCTTACTAGTCAGATATATTCTTGGGCGGTGAATAGGGGGTTTTGAGTCCAGATCACTGAGCAAGGAGTAGGTCTTGTCTATTACATATTGGGTTTATGGAACGGTCTCTGAGCTAATTTGAAACCCTTGTTTTAGGCATCACCCCACCTCACCTTTCCCGTTAAGCAGCCATAGTGTGTTTTCTAAACGTGTGACTCTGTTCTGTTTTGTAATTCAGTTCAAGGGTAGCGGTTTTTACATTCCCTCTATAAGTGATATCTTATGATAAGTGTCTTTTTCTGTGTGACTTATTTCACTTAGAATCGTCGTACCTAAATCCACTCATCATGCTGCTACTAGCCTTATGACGTTGATTTCATGGCTGAGTGATATTCCATTGTACAAAAGGACCACAACTTCTTTATCCATTTTTCTCTTTCCTGGGATATTTAAGGTGTAACGAAGTGGAGGTTCTTGTCAACAGAGCAGCCCTAAACTTTGGGGTGCCTGTGCCTTGCTGATTTTTAGTTTTCCCAATTTATACGCCCGTGAGTGGAAGTGCCCTATGCTCTCTAAGCTGAGTGTTTTCGATGTTTCAGGACACACCGTACACTTCTGCAGAGTGGCTGTTGGCAATTTACATCCCGCCCATCAGCGTAGCAAGGCTCCCGTTTCTCCATGGCCTGTCCTGCATTTCTGGTTTTGACACTTTATTCAGCATGGCCCTTTTGACCGATGGGAAGCGAGACTTCCTTGTAGCGCTGATTTGCCTTTCCAGGTTGCTTGGTTGGCCAAAAAGGGCGTATGCGTTTTTTCCTGAATATATTCAGGAAAAAACGCATACGCCCTTTTTGGCCAAGGGCATCATTGTCGAGGTTTTGCCGCTTTTCCCGTGCTTTAAAGGCGATTCGAATCTACCTCCTGAAATCTGTTTCCTGCAATTCTGCCTTGCTTTCAAATCCTCTCTGTTGTCTTCCGTCAATATATTTGTGGACGAGAGTTATCATTTATAACTCTGCAGGTTTGTGAATTGCAGTGCCCCTGAGCTCCATTTTTCAACTCGCTTTCTTGGGAGCTGGCCGCAAAAGCGCAGGATTGCTTCAGGCCCTATTCTGGTCCCGGGCGGCAGGCTGAGGCTGTGGTTAATTCTTCTTCCTGATGGGAAAATAGAGTGACCTGTGCCTGTCCCCACACCTAGAGCTAGTGTCTCATTGGTTCCCCCTCTTCCCGTTCATCCTCAGGACAAATTGCAACCTGTACGGAACAGGAGGTTAAAGGTGCTGATTCTCAAGGAGGGAGATTGCTAGTAAAGCGGCTGGAATGGCGAACCCGAGCACAAGGAGATGAGAAATGAGGTGCGTTTTAGAAACCTTTCCCGATCACACGATGTACCATCTTCTGGGATTCTCATGCATGTTTTCGATGTAGGAAGATGCCCTTGAACCTGGAGATTTGGGACCCATGGGATGGGTACCACGCAGTATTACTCTAAAGGGTCTGCATTTGCTCACCCAACCTCACCAAACCTCTCAGCCCCAAGAGTGTCCACCCTTATGCCTCAATCAGCTGTGGGTCTAGATATGGTCAATCCAGGTGGCATCACAGCCCTTGAACGAATTTTGTAAGAATTTCTCTCTCTTTCACTGTCTTTGTTTCACGGGTTTTTAAAAGTGATTGATTTTTATAAAGGGGTTTAGCTGCTTTTCACTGCTGTGTTTATGCCGCTTTACACCCACTTGACTCACTTACAGAGGGATATCAGTACATAGGTTTTAAGATTCTTACTAGTCAGATATATTCTTGGGCGGTGAATAGGGGGTTTTGAGTCCAGATCACTGAGCAAGGAGTAGGTCTTGTCTATTACATATTGGGTTTATGGAACGGTCTCTGAGCTAATTTGAAACCCTTGTTTTAGGCATCACCCCACCTCACCTTTCCCGTTAAGCAGCCATAGTGTGTTTTCTAAACGTGTGACTCTGTTCTGTTTTGTAATTCAGTTCAAGGGTAGCGGTTTTTACATTCCCTCTATAAGTGATATCTTATGATAAGTGTCTTTTTCTGTGTGACTTATTTCACTTAGAATCGTCGTACCTAAATCCACTCATCATGCTGCTACTAGCCTTATGACGTTGATTTCATGGCTGAGTGATATTCCATTGTACAAAAGGACCACAACTTCTTTATCCATTTTTCTCTTTCCTGGGATATTTAAGGTGTAACGAAGTGGAGGTTCTTGTCAACAGAGCAGCCCTAAACTTTGGGGTGCCTGTGCCTTGCTGATTTTTAGTTTTCCCAATTTATACGCCCGTGAGTGGAAGTGCCCTATGCTCTCTAAGCTGAGTGTTTTCGATGTTTCAGGACACACCGTACACTTCTGCAGAGTGGCTGTTGGCAATTTACATCCCGCCCATCAGCGTAGCAAGGCTCCCGTTTCTCCATGGCCTGTCCTGCATTTCTGGTTTTGACACTTTATTCAGCATGGCCCTTTTGACCGATGGGAAGCGAGACTTCTTTGTAGCGCTGATTTGCCTTTCCAGGTTGCTTGGTTGGCCAAAAAGGGCGTATGCGTTTTTTCCTGAATATATTCAGGAAAAAACGCATACGCCCTTTTTGGCCAAGGGCATCATTGTCGAGGTTTTGCCGCTTTTCCCGTGCTTTAAAGGCGATTCGAATCTACCTCCTGAAATCTGTTTCCTGCAATTCTGCCTTGCTTTCAAATCCTCTCTGTTGTCTTCCGTCAATATATTTGTGGACGAGAGTTATCATTTATAACTCTGCAGGTTTGTGAATTGCAGTGCCCCTGAGCTCCATTTTTCAACTCGCTTTCTTGGGAGCTGGCCGCAAAAGCGCAGGATTCCTTCAGGCCCTATTCTGGTCCCGGGCGGCAGGCTGAGGCTGTGGTTAATTCTTCTTCCTGATGGTAAAATAGAGTGACCTGTGCCTGTCCCCACACCTAGAGCTAGTGTCTCATTGGTTCCCCCTCTTCCCGTTCATCCTCAGGACAAATTGCAACCTGTACGGAACAGGAGGTTAAAGGTGCTGATTCTCAAGGAGGGAGATTGCTAGTAAAGCGGCTGGAATGGCGAACCCGAGCACAAGGAGATGAGAAATGAGGTGCGTTTTAGAAACCTTTCCCGATCACACGATGTACCATCTTCTGGGATTCTCATGCATGTTTTCGATGTAGGAAGATGCCCTTGAACCTGGAGATTTGGGACCCATGGGATGGGTACCACGCAGTATTACTCTAAAGGGTCTGCATTTGCTCACCCAACCTCACCAAACCTCTCAGCCCCAAGAGTGTCCACCCTTATGCCTCAATCAGCTGTGGGTCTAGATATGGTCAATCCAGGTGGCATCACAGCCCTTGAACGAATTTTGTAAGAATTTCTCTCTCTTTCACTGTCTTTGTTTCACGGGTTTTTAAAAGTGATTGATTTTTATAAAGGGGTTTAGCTGCTTTTCACTGCTGTGTTTATGCCGCTTTACACCCACTTGACTCACTTACAGAGGGATATCAGTACATAGGTTTTAAGATTCTTACTAGTCAGATATATTCTTGGGCGGTGAATAGGGGGTTTTGAGTCCAGATCACTGAGCAAGGAGTAGGTCTTGTCTATTACATATTGGGTTTATGGAACGGTCTCTGAGCTAATTTGAAACCCTTGTTTTAGGCATCACCCCACCTCACCTTTCCCGTTAAGCAGCCATAGTGTGTTTTCTAAACGTGTGACTCTGTTCTGTTTTGTAATTCAGTTCAAGGGTAGCGGTTTTTACATTCCCTCTATAAGTGATATCTTATGATAAGTGTCTTTTTCTGTGTGACTTATTTCACTTAGAATCGTCGTACCTAAATCCACTCATCATGCTGCTACTAGCCTTATGACGTTGATTTCATGGCTGAGTGATATTCCATTGTACAAAAGGACCACAACTTCTTTATCCATTTTTCTCTTTCCTGGGATATTTAAGGTGTAACGAAGTGGAGGTTCTTGTCAACAGAGCAGCCCTAAACTTTGGGGTGCCTGTGCCTTGCTGATTTTTAGTTTTCCCAATTTATACGCCCGTGAGTGGAAGTGCCCTATGCTCTCTAAGCTGAGTGTTTTCGATGTTTCAGGACACACCGTACACTTCTGCAGAGTGGCTGTTGGCAATTTACATCCCGCCCATCAGCGTAGCAAGGCTCCCGTTTCTCCATGGCCTGTCCTGCATTTCTGGTTTTGACACTTTATTCAGCATGGCCCTTTTGACCGATGGGAAGCGAGACTTCTTTGTAGCGCTGATTTGCCTTTCCAGGTTGCTTGGTTGGCCAAAAAGGGCGTATGCGTTTTTTCCTGAATATATTCAGGAAAAAACGCATACGCCCTTTTTGGCCAAGGGCATCATTGTCGAGGTTTTGCCGCTTTTCCCGTGCTTTAAAGGCGATTCGAATCTACCTCCTGAAATCTGTTTCCTGCAATTCTGCCTTGCTTTCAAATCCTCTCTGTTGTCTTCCGTCAATATATTTGTGGACGAGAGTTATCATTTATAACTCTGCAGGTTTGTGAATTGCAGTGCCCCTGAGCTCCATTTTTCAACTCGCTTTCTTGGGAGCTGGCCGCAAAAGCGCAGGATTGCTTCAGGCCCTATTCTGGTCCCGGGCGGCAGGCTGAGCCTGTGGTTAATTCTTCTTCCTGATGGGAAAATAGAGTGACCTGTGCCTGTCCCCTCACCTAGAGCTAGTGTCTCATTGGTTCCCCCTCTTCCCGTTCATCCTCAGGACAAATTGCAACCTGTACGGAACAGGAGGTTAAAGGTGCTGATTCTCAAGGAGGGAGATTGCTAGTAAAGCGGCTGGAATGGCGAACCCGAGCACAAGGAGATGAGAAATGAGGTGCGTTTTAGAAACCTTTCCCGATCACACGATGTACCATCTTCTGGGATTCTCATGCATGTTTTCGATGTAGGAAGATGCCCTTGAACCTGGAGATTTGGGACCCATGGGATGGGTACCACGCAGTATTACTCTAAAGGGTCTGCATTTGCTCACCCAACCTCACCAAACCTCTCAGCCCCAAGAGTGTCCACCCTTATGCCTCAATCAGCTGTGGGTCTAGATATGGTCAATCCAGGTGGCATCACAGCCCTTGAACGAATTTTGTAAGAATTTCTCTCTCTTTCACTGTCTTTGTTTCACGGGATTTTAAAAGTGATTGATTTTTATAAAGGGGTTTAGCTGCTTTTCACTGCTGTGTTTATGCCGCTTTACACCCACTTGACTCACTTACAGAGGGATATCAGTACATAGGTTTTAAGATTCTTACTAGTCAGATATATTCTTGGGCGGTGAATAGGGGGTTTTGAGTCCAGATCACTGAGCAAAGAGTAGGTCTTGTCTATTACATATTGGGTTTATGGAACGGTCTCTGAGCTAATTTGAAACCCTTGTTTTATGCATCACCCCACCTCACCTTTCCCGTTAAGCAGCCATAGTGTGTTTTCTAAACGTGTGACTCTGTTCTGTTTTGTAATTCAGTTCAAGGGTAGCGGTTTTTACATTCCCTCTATAAGTGATATCTTATGATAAGTGTCTTTTTCTGTGTGACTTATTTCACTTAGAATCGTCGTACCTAAATCCACTCATCATGCTGCTACTAGCCTTATGACGTTGATTTCATGGCTGAGTGATATTCCATTGTACAAAAGGACCACAACTTCTTTATCCATTTTTCTCTTTCCTGGGATATTTAAGGTGTAACGAAGTGGAGGTTCTTGTCAACAGAGCAGCCCTAAACTTTGGGGTGCCTGTGCCTTGCTGATTTTTAGTTTTCCCAATTTATACGCCCGTGAGTGGAAGTGCCCTATGCTCTCTAAGCTGAGTTTTTTCGATGTTTCAGGACACACCGTACACTTCTGCAGAGTGGCTGTTGGCAATTTACATCCCGCCCATCAGCGTAGCAAGGCTCCCGTTTCTCCATGGCCTGTCCTGCATTTCTGGTTTTGACACTTTATTCAGCATGGCCCTTTTGACCGATGGGAAGCGAGACTTCTTTGTAGCGCTGATTTGCCTTTCCAGGTTGCTTGGTTGGCCAAAAAGGGCGTATGCGTTTTTTCCTGAATATATTCAGGAAAAAACGCATACGCCCTTTTTGGCCAAGGGCATCATTGTCGAGGTTTTGCCGCTTTTCCCGTGCTTTAAAGGCGATTCGAATCTACCTCCTGAAATCTGTTTCCTGCAATTCTGCCTTGCTTTCAAATCCTCTCTGTTGTCTTCCGTCAATATATTTGTGGACGAGAGTTATCATTTATAACTCTGCAGGTTTGTGAATTGCAGTGCCCCTGAGCTCCATTTTTCAACTCGCTTTCTTGGGAGCTGGCCGCAAAAGCGCAGGATTGCTTCAGGCCCTATTCTGGTCCCGGGCGGCAGGCTGAGGCTGTGGTTAATTCTTCTTCCTGATGGGAAAATAGAGTGACCTGTGCCTGTCCCCACACCTAGAGCTAGTGTCTCATTGGTTCCCCCTCTTCCCGTTCATCCTCAGGACAAATTGCAACCTGTACGGAACAGGAGGTTAAAGGTGCTGATTCTCAAGGAGGGAGATTGCTAGTAAAGCGGCTGGAATGGCGAACCCGAGCACAAGGAGATGAGAAATGAGGTGCGTTTTAGAAACCTTTCCCGATCACACGATGTACCATCTTCTGGGATTCTCATGCATGTTTTCGATGTAGGAAGATGCCCTTGAACCTGGAGATTTGGGACCCATGGGATGGGTACCACGCAGTATTACTCTAAAGGGTCTGCATTTGCTCACCCAACCTCACCAAACCTCTCAGCCCCAAGAGTGTCCACCCTTATGCCTCAATCAGCTGTGGGTCTAGATATGGTCAATCCAGGTGGCATCACAGCCCTTGAACGAATTTTGTAAGAATTTCTCTCTCTTTCACTGTCTTTGTTTCACGGGATTTTAAAAGTGATTGATTTTTATAAAGGGGTTTAGCTGCTTTTCACTGCTGTGTTTATGCCGCTTTACACCCACTTGACTCACTTACAGAGGGATATCAGTACATAGGTTTTAAGATTCTTACTAGTCAGATATATTCTTGGGCGGTGAATAGGGGGTTTTGAGTCCAGATCACTGAGCAAAGAGTAGGTCTTGTCTATTACATATTGGGTTTATGGAACGGTCTCTGAGCTAATTTGAAACCCTTGTTTTAGGCATCACCCCACCTCACCTTTCCCGTTAAGCAGCCATAGTGTGTTTTCTAAACGTGTGACTCTGTTCTGTTTTGTAATTCAGTTCAAGGGTAGCGGTTTTTACATTCCCTCTATAAGTGATATCTTATGATAAGTGTCTTTTTCTGTGTGACTTATTTCACTTAGAATCGTCGTACCTAAATCCACTCATCATGCTGCTACTAGCCTTATGACGTTGATTTCATGGCTGAGTGATATTCCATTGTACAAAAGGACCACAACTTCTTTATCCATTTTTCTCTTTCCTGGGATATTTAAGGTGTAACGAAGTGGAGGTTCTTGTCAACAGAGCAGCCCTAAACTTTGGGGTGCCTGTGCCTTGCTGATTTTTAGTTTTCCCAATTTATACGCCCGTGAGTGGAAGTGCCCTATGCTCTCTAAGCTGAGTGTTTTCGATGTTTCAGGACACACCGTACACTTCTGCAGAGTGGCTGTTGGCAATTTACATCCCGCCCATCAGCGTAGCAAGGCTCCCGTTTCTCCATGGCCTGTCCTGCATTTCTGGTTTTGACACTTTATTCAGCATGGCCCTTTTGACCGATGGGAAGCGAGACTTCTTTGTAGCGCTGATTTGCCTTTCCAGGTTGCTTGGTTGGCCAAAAAGGGCGTATGCGTTTTTTCCTGAATATATTCAGGAAAAAACGCATACGCCCTTTTTGGCCAAGGGCATCATTGTCGAGGTTTTGCCGCTTTTCCCGTGCTTTAAAGGCGATTCGAATCTACCTCCTGAAATCTGTTTCCTGCAATTCTGCCTTGCTTTCAAATCCTCTCTGTTGTCTTCCGTCAATATATTTGTGGACGAGAGTTATCATTTATAACTCTGCAGGTTTGTGAATTGCAGTGCCCCTGAGCTCCATTTTTCAACTCGCTTTCTTGGGAGCTGGCCGCAAAAGCGCAGGATTCCTTCAGGCCCTATTCTGGTCCCGGGCGGCAGGCTGAGGCTGTGGTTAATTCTTCTTCCTGATGGTAAAATAGAGTGACCTGTGCCTGTCCCCACACCTAGAGCTAGTGTCTCATTGGTTCCCCCTCTTCCCGTTCATCCTCAGGACAAATTGCAACCTGTACGGAACAGGAGGTTAAAGGTGCTGATTCTCAAGGAGGGAGATTGCTAGTAAAGCGGCTGGAATGGCGAACCCGAGCACAAGGAGATGAGAAATGAGGTGCGTTTTAGAAACCTTTCCCGATCACACGATGTACCATCTTCTGGGATTCTCATGCATGTTTTCGATGTAGGAAGATGCCCTTGAACCTGGAGATTTGGGACCCATGGGATGGGTACCACGCAGTATTACTCTAAAGGGTCTGCATTTGCTCACCCAACCTCACCAAACCTCTCAGCCCCAAGAGTGTCCACCCTTATGCCTCAATCAGCTGTGGGTCTAGATATGGTCAATCCAGGTGGCATCACAGCCCTTGAACGAATTTTGTAAGAATTTCTCTCTCTTTCACTGTCTTTGTTTCACGGGATTTTAAAAGTGATTGATTTTTATAAAGGGGTTTAGCTGCTTTTCACTGCTGTGTTTATGCCGCTTTACACCCACTTGACTCACTTACAGAGGGATATCAGTACATAGGTTTTAAGATTCTTACTAGTCAGATATATTCTTGGGCGGTGAATAGGGGGTTTTGAGTCCAGATCACTGAGCAAAGAGTAGGTCTTGTCTATTACATATTGGGTTTATGGAACGGTCTCTGAGCTAATTTGAAACCCTTGTTTTATGCATCACCCCACCTCACCTTTCCCGTTAAGCAGCCATAGTGTGTTTTCTAAACGTGTGACTCTGTTCTGTTTTGTAATTCAGTTCAAGGGTAGCGGTTTTTACATTCCCTCTATAAGTGATATCTTATGATAAGTGTCTTTTTCTGTGTGACTTATTTCACTTAGAATCGTCGTACCTAAATCCACTCATCATGCTGCTACTAGCCTTATGACGTTGATTTCATGGCTGAGTGATATTCCATTGTACAAAAGGACCACAACTTCTTTATCCATTTTTCTCTTTCCTGGGATATTTAAGGTGTAACGAAGTGGAGGTTCTTGTCAACAGAGCAGCCCTAAACTTTGGGGTGCCTGTGCCTTGCTGATTTTTAGTTTTCCCAATTTATACGCCCGTGAGTGGAAGTGCCCTATGCTCTCTAAGCTGAGTTTTTTCGATGTTTCAGGACACACCGTACACTTCTGCAGAGTGGCTGTTGGCAATTTACATCCCGCCCATCAGCGTAGCAAGGCTCCCGTTTCTCCATGGCCTGTCCTGCATTTCTGGTTTTGACACTTTATTCAGCATGGCCCTTTTGACCGATGGGAAGCGAGACTTCTTTGTAGCGCTGATTTGCCTTTCCAGGTTGCTTGGTTGGCCAAAAAGGGCGTATGCGTTTTTTCCTGAATATATTCAGGAAAAAACGCATACGCCCTTTTTGGCCAAGGGCATCATTGTCGAGGTTTTGCCGCTTTTCCCGTGCTTTAAAGGCGATTCGAATCTACCTCCTGAAATCTGTTTCCTGCAATTCTGCCTTGCTTTCAAATCCTCTCTGTTGTCTTCCGTCAATATATTTGTGGACGAGAGTTATCATTTATAACTCTGCAGGTTTGTGAATTGCAGTGCCCCTGAGCTCCATTTTTCAACTCGCTTTCTTGGGAGCTGGCCGCAAAAGCGCAGGATTCCTTCAGGCCCTATTCTGGTCCCGGGCGGCAGGCTGAGGCTGTGGTTAATTCTTCTTCCTGATGGGAAAATAGAGTGACCTGTGCCTGTCCCCACACCTAGAGCTAGTGTCTCATTGGTTCCCCCTCTTCCCGTTCATCCTCAGGACAAATTGCAACCTGTACGGAACAGGAGGTTAAAGGTGCTGATTCTCAAGGAGGGAGATTGCTAGTAAAGCGGCTGGAATGGCGAACCCGAGCACAAGGAGATGAGAAATGAGGTGCGTTTTAGAAACCTTTCCCGATCACACGATGTACCATCTTCTGGGATTCTCATGCATGTTTTCGATGTAGGAAGATGCCCTTGAACCTGGAGATTTGGGACCCATGGGATGGGTACCACGCAGTATTACTCTAAAGGGTCTGCATTTGCTCACCCAACCTCACCAAACCTCTCAGCCCCAAGAGTGTCCACCCTTATGCCTCAATCAGCTGTGGGTCTAGATATGGTCAATCCAGGTGGCATCACAGCCCTTGAACGAATTTTGTAAGAATTTCTCTCTCTTTCACTGTCTTTGTTTCACGGGATTTTAAAAGTGATTGATTTTTATAAAGGGGTTTAGCTGCTTTTCACTGCTGTGTTTATGCCGCTTTACACCCACTTGACTCACTTACAGAGGGATATCAGTACATAGGTTTTAAGATTCTTACTAGTCAGATATATTCTTGGGCGGTGAATAGGGGTTTTGAGTCTAGATCACTGAGCAAGGAGTAGGTCTTGTCTATTACATATTGGGTTTATGGAACGGTCTCTGAGCTAATTTGAAACCCTTGTTTTAGGCATCACCCCACCTCACCTTTCCCGTTAAGCAGCCATAGTGTGTTTTCTAAACGTGTGACTCTGTTCTGTTTTGTAATTCAGTTCAAGGGTAGCGGTTTTTACATTCCCTCTATAAGTGATATCTTATGATAAGTGTCTTTTTCTGTGTGACTTATTTCACTTAGAATCGTCGTACCTAAATCCACTCATCATGCTGCTACTAGCCTTATGACGTTGATTTCATGGCTGAGTGATATTCCATTGTACATAAGGACCACAACTTCTTTATCCATTTTTCTCTTTCCTGGGATATTTAAGGTGTAACGAAGTGGAGGTTCTTGTCAACAGAGCAGCCCTAAACTTTGGGGTGCCTGTGCCTTGCTGATTTTTAGTTTTCCCAATTTATACGCCCGTGAGTGGAAGTGCCCTATGCTCTCTAAGCTGAGTTTTTTCGATGTTTCAGGACACACCGTACACTTCTGCAGAGTGGCTGTTGGCAATTTACATCCCGCCCATCAGCGTAGCAAGGCTCCCGTTTCTCCATGGCCTGTCCTGCATTTCTGGTTTTGACACTTTATTCAGCATGGCCCTTTTGACCGATGGGAAGCGAGACTTCTTTGTAGCGCTGATTTGCCTTTCCAGGTTGCTTGGTTGGCCAAAAAGGGCGTATGCGTTTTTTCCTGAATATATTCAGGAAAAAACGCATACGCCCTTTTTGGCCAAGGGCATCATTGTCGAGGTTTTGCCGCTTTTCCCGTGCTTTAAAGGCGATTCGAATCTACCTCCTGAAATCTGTTTCCTGCAATTCTGCCTTGCTTTCAAATCCTCTCTGTTGTCTTCCGTCAATATATTTGTGGACGAGAGTTATCATTTATAACTCTGCAGGTTTGTGAATTGCAGTGCCCCTGAGCTCCATTTTTCAACTCGCTTTCTTGGGAGCTGGCCGCAAAAGCGCAGGATTGCTTCAGGCCCTATTCTGGTCCCGGGCGGCAGGCTGAGGCTGTGGTTAATTCTTCTTCCTGATGGGAAAATAGAGTGACCTGTGCCTGTCCCCACACCTAGAGCTAGTGTCTCATTGGTTCCCCCTCTTCCCGTTCATCCTCAGGACAAATTGCAACCTGTACGGAACAGGAGGTTAAAGGTGCTGATTCTCAAGGAGGGAGATTGCTAGTAAAGCGGCTGGAATGGCGAACCCGAGCACAAGGAGATGAGAAATGAGGTGCGTTTTAGAAACCTTTCCCGATCACACGATGTACCATCTTCTGGGATTCTCATGCATGTTTTCGATGTAGGAAGATGCCCTTGAACCTGGAGATTTGGGACCCATGGGATGGGTACCACGCAGTATTACTCTAAAGGGTCTGCATTTGCTCACCCAACCTCACCAAACCTCTCAGCCCCAAGAGTGTCCACCCTTATGCCTCAATCAGCTGTGGGTCTAGATATGGTCAATCCAGGTGGCATCACAGCCCTTGAACGAATTTTGTAAGAATTTCTCTCTCTTTCACTGTCTTTGTTTCACGGGATTTTAAAAGTGATTGATTTTTATAAAGGGGTTTAGCTGCTTTTCACTGCTGTGTTTATGCCGCTTTACACCCACTTGACTCACTTACAGAGGGATATCAGTACATAGGTTTTAAGATTCTTACTAGTCAGATATATTCTTGGGCGGTGAATAGGGGGTTTTGAGTCCAGATCACTGAGCAAAGAGTAGGTCTTGTCTATTACATATTGGGTTTATGGAACGGTCTCTGAGCTAATTTGAAACCCTTGTTTTAGGCATCACCCCACCTCACCTTTCCCGTTAAGCAGCCATAGTGTGTTTTCTAAACGTGTGACTCTGTTCTGTTTTGTAATTCAGTTCAAGGGTAGCGGTTTTTACATTCCCTCTATAAGTGATATCTTATGATAAGTGTCTTTTTCTGTGTGACTTATTTCACTTAGAATCGTCGTACCTAAATCCACTCATCATGCTGCTACTAGCCTTATGACGTTGATTTCATGGCTGAGTGATATTCCATTGTACAAAAGGACCACAACTTCTTTATCCATTTTTCTCTTTCCTGGGATATTTAAGGTGTAACGAAGTGGAGGTTCTTGTCAACAGAGCAGCCCTAAACTTTGGGGTGCCTGTGCCTTGCTGATTTTTAGTTTTCCCAATTTATACGCCCGTGAGTGGAAGTGCCCTATGCTCTCTAAGCTGAGTTTTTTCGATGTTTCAGGACACACCGTACACTTCTGCAGAGTGGCTGTTGGCAATTTACATCCCGCCCATCAGCGTAGCAAGGCTCCCGTTTCTCCATGGCCTGTCCTGCATTTCTGGTTTTGACACTTTATTCAGCATGGCCCTTTTGACCGATGGGAAGCGAGACTTCTTTGTAGCGCTGATTTGCCTTTCCAGGTTGCTTGGTTGGCCAAAAAGGGCGTATGCGTTTTTTCCTGAATATATTCAGGAAAAAACGCATACGCCCTTTTTGGCCAAGGGCATCATTGTCGAGGTTTTGCCGCTTTTCCCGTGCTTTAAAGGCGATTCGAATCTACCTCCTGAAATCTGTTTCCTGCAATTCTGCCTTGCTTTCAAATCCTCTCTGTTGTCTTCCGTCAATATATTTGTGGACGAGAGTTATCATTTATAACTCTGCAGGTTTGTGAATTGCAGTGCCCCTGAGCTCCATTTTTCAACTCGCTTTCTTGGGAGCTGGCCGCAAAAGCGCAGGATTCCTTCAGGCCCTATTCTGGTCCCGGGCGGCAGGCTGAGGCTGTGGTTAATTCTTCTTCCTGATGGTAAAATAGAGTGACCTGTGCCTGTCCCCACACCTAGAGCTAGTGTCTCATTGGTTCCCCCTCTTCCCGTTCATCCTCAGGACAAATTGCAACCTGTACGGAACAGGAGGTTAAAGGTGCTGATTCTCAAGGAGGGAGATTGCTAGTAAAGCGGCTGGAATGGCGAACCCGAGCACAAGGAGATGAGAAATGAGGTGCGTTTTAGAAACCTTTCCCGATCACACGATGTACCATCTTCTGGGATTCTCATGCATGTTTTCGATGTAGGAAGATGCCCTTGAACCTGGAGATTTGGGACCCATGGGATGGGTACCACGCAGTATTACTCTAAAGGGTCTGCATTTGCTCACCCAACCTCACCAAACCTCTCAGCCCCAAGAGTGTCCACCCTTATGCCTCAATCAGCTGTGGGTCTAGATATGGTCAATCCAGGTGGCATCACAGCCCTTGAACGAATTTTGTAAGAATTTCTCTCTCTTTCACTGTCTTTGTTTCACGGGATTTTAAAAGTGATTGATTTTTATAAAGGGGTTTAGCTGCTTTTCACTGCTGTGTTTATGCCGCTTTACACCCACTTGACTCACTTACAGAGGGATATCAGTACATAGGTTTTAAGATTCTTACTAGTCAGATATATTCTTGGGCGGTGAATAGGGGGTTTTGAGTCCAGATCACTGAGCAAAGAGTAGGTCTTGTCTATTACATATTGGGTTTATGGAACGGTCTCTGAGCTAATTTGAAACCCTTGTTTTATGCATCACCCCACCTCACCTTTCCCGTTAAGCAGCCATAGTGTGTTTTCTAAACGTGTGACTCTGTTCTGTTTTGTAATTCAGTTCAAGGGTAGCGGTTTTTACATTCCCTCTATAAGTGATATCTTATGATAAGTGTCTTTTTCTGTGTGACTTATTTCACTTAGAATCGTCGTACCTAAATCCACTCATCATGCTGCTACTAGCCTTATGACGTTGATTTCATGGCTGAGTGATATTCCATTGTACAAAAGGACCACAACTTCTTTATCCATTTTTCTCTTTCCTGGGATATTTAAGGTGTAACGAAGTGGAGGTTCTTGTCAACAGAGCAGCCCTAAACTTTGGGGTGCCTGTGCCTTGCTGATTTTTAGTTTTCCCAATTTATACGCCCGTGAGTGGAAGTGCCCTATGCTCTCTAAGCTGAGTTTTTTCGATGTTTCAGGACACACCGTACACTTCTGCAGAGTGGCTGTTGGCAATTTACATCCCGCCCATCAGCGTAGCAAGGCTCCCGTTTCTCCATGGCCTGTCCTGCATTTCTGGTTTTGACACTTTATTCAGCATGGCCCTTTTGACCGATGGGAAGCGAGACTTCTTTGTAGCGCTGATTTGCCTTTCCAGGTTGCTTGGTTGGCCAAAAAGGGCGTATGCGTTTTTTCCTGAATATATTCAGGAAAAAACGCATACGCCCTTTTTGGCCAAGGGCATCATTGTCGAGGTTTTGCCGCTTTTCCCGTGCTTTAAAGGCGATTCGAATCTACCTCCTGAAATCTGTTTCCTGCAATTCTGCCTTGCTTTCAAATCCTCTCTGTTGTCTTCCGTCAATATATTTGTGGACGAGAGTTATCATTTATAACTCTGCAGGTTTGTGAATTGCAGTGCCCCTGAGCTCCATTTTTCAACTCGCTTTCTTGGGAGCTGGCCGCAAAAGCGCAGGATTCCTTCAGGCCCTATTCTGGTCCCGGGCGGCAGGCTGAGGCTGTGGTTAATTCTTCTTCCTGATGGGAAAATAGAGTGACCTGTGCCTGTCCCCACACCTAGAGCTAGTGTCTCATTGGTTCCCCCTCTTCCCGTTCATCCTCAGGACAAATTGCAACCTGTACGGAACAGGAGGTTAAAGGTGCTGATTCTCAAGGAGGGAGATTGCTAGTAAAGCGGCTGGAATGGCGAACCCGAGCACAAGGAGATGAGAAATGAGGTGCGTTTTAGAAACCTTTCCCGATCACACGATGTACCATCTTCTGGGATTCTCATGCATGTTTTCGATGTAGGAAGATGCCCTTGAACCTGGAGATTTGGGACCCATGGGATGGGTACCACGCAGTATTACTCTAAAGGGTCTGCATTTGCTCACCCAACCTCACCAAACCTCTCAGCCCCAAGAGTGTCCACCCTTATGCCTCAATCAGCTGTGGGTCTAGATATGGTCAATCCAGGTGGCATCACAGCCCTTGAACGAATTTTGTAAGAATTTCTCTCTCTTTCACTGTCTTTGTTTCACGGGATTTTAAAAGTGATTGATTTTTATAAAGGGGTTTAGCTGCTTTTCACTGCTGTGTTTATGCCGCTTTACACCCACTTGACTCACTTACAGAGGGATATCAGTACATAGGTTTTAAGATTCTTACTAGTCAGATATATTCTTGGGCGGTGAATAGGGGTTTTGAGTCTAGATCACTGAGCAAGGAGTAGGTCTTGTCTATTACATATTGGGTTTATGGAACGGTCTCTGAGCTAATTTGAAACCCTTGTTTTAGGCATCACCCCACCTCACCTTTCCCGTTAAGCAGCCATAGTGTGTTTTCTAAACGTGTGACTCTGTTCTGTTTTGTAATTCAGTTCAAGGGTAGCGGTTTTTACATTCCCTCTATAAGTGATATCTTATGATAAGTGTCTTTTTCTGTGTGACTTATTTCACTTAGAATCGTCGTACCTAAATCCACTCATCATGCTGCTACTAGCCTTATGACGTTGATTTCATGGCTGAGTGATATTCCATTGTACATAAGGACCACAACTTCTTTATCCATTTTTCTCTTTCCTGGGATATTTAAGGTGTAACGAAGTGGAGGTTCTTGTCAACAGAGCAGCCCTAAACTTTGGGGTGCCTGTGCCTTGCTGATTTTTAGTTTTCCCAATTTATACGCCCGTGAGTGGAAGTGCCCTATGCTCTCTAAGCTGAGTTTTTTCGATGTTTCAGGACACACCGTACACTTCTGCAGAGTGGCTGTTGGCAATTTACATCCCGCCCATCAGCGTAGCAAGGCTCCCGTTTCTCCATGGCCTGTCCTGCATTTCTGGTTTTGACACTTTATTCAGCATGGCCCTTTTGACCGATGGGAAGCGAGACTTCTTTGTAGCGCTGATTTGCCTTTCCAGGTTGCTTGGTTGGCCAAAAAGGGCGTATGCGTTTTTTCCTGAATATATTCAGGAAAAAACGCATACGCCCTTTTTGGCCAAGGGCATCATTGTCGAGGTTTTGCCGCTTTTCCCGTGCTTTAAAGGCGATTCGAATCTACCTCCTGAAATCTGT